>NC_060123.1:256208219-256511249 GCF_021461395.2 Schistocerca americana
AACTGGGAATCAATTTCAGGGTTAAATTTCAATTAGAACTACGTGTCCAAACCAATCTGCTTGTCTCACAGCGTGCTGCGGGCAGTGGCAGGAGTGGGCATGAGGTTTCTGCTGACTGGAAGCCATGGCTTGACCTCGCGTGACCAGTGGGTTCAAAGAATGTTCCGACGTGTTCGGTCTTGTGCACAGCTGAATTCCGAAATAACCATTACGCTGGTTGAGCGTCGACAGAAGCGGACATGTGTATTGCCTAAGAAAATTCAAAATGGTGAGTGTTTGTGCTGGACGATTATTACCTCCCACATAAATTGATTAGTTGACATTTTGGTATTCATAGTCTCCCCAGGCCCTGAGCATTTGGTATGGTCGGTGAGTGGATACCTTGAGATGTTCTTGCAATGCCGTCATAGCTGAAGGGGGTGTGTGTCCTCTCCTGGGTGGCGTGGCCATGGCTCCCGGGCAGTCGGCAGGCGGCTCGCTCTTCATAATTGTCAGCGTGTGGGTTTCGGAAAGCTTTTTCTTGCCAGATTTGTTTAGTGTAAGGTGGAAACGTTGTGGTGGAAGACGGCGCTTGTGGTCTCTAACGTTGGTGCATACAAGACCTCAGATATATTTAGTGTTAAAATGTGAATGTGGCATATATTGAACTACCTGATTTGCAAAATGTTGGCATGTGATTCTTAAAAGTTGAAAGTATGTTTTATTAAGAAGAAGACTCATCATAAGCTAGTGGTGAGTATTTTAAGCGTTCTATTTGGTTCCTGTACATGGTGGATTACTGCAAATGAACTATTTACCGCCATTTTTCACATTGCAGCTGCACCAGCTCTCCCTTTGTTCTCACCCTTAGTCAATAGGAACACAGCATTCTGAGGAGGGATGAAAACTTTCTTCTGTGTGTTTAGAAAAATTGGTTCATGCATGTGTTCACACAAACAGGAAGTATCCATTTTAGAGAGGCAGAGACGGGAAGCAAGTCTGTAATTTCGTGATCAAAGGAATGTTCCACCTGATGCTTTGTTCGGGGCCCATGAGAACAAATGGAGGTCCCTCAGGCGGATAAGTACGTCATGTATGGGTTTGAAGTGCAGGCTTTGCAGCTCGAAGTAGCCTCTTCAGAGAGAGAGCAGAGATGGTTTCTGAGGTATCGAATAACCCAGGATGACACCTTCCGGTCTGTGGTCGGTGGTGCTTAGTATTGAAAACGACGGCTAATGTACCACACATCATTCCATTCCCTGGTGCTTGCAGTCATTATATTACCTCATGGGAAGTGGGAATGGGGGTTGCTGGTGCGAGCTTTAACAAAGTGGGGAATCCCTTTCTCCACAAACTGATTAAATAAAGAATATGCAAATCGTATTGAACAATATGTTATTGAGATTGATTTGAATTTCTTGTCTTGGGATCCTTCATCTCCAGCACAGATTGATTCTGTTTCTCGCGAATTCCAAGGTGGAGAGGGAGGAAGGAAATGGGGGAAGGGTGAGGAGGACTGTGGAATTTCCCAGGAACAGAGGGGTTAATGAATTGATCGATTTAACTAATTATTCAGTGTTTTGATATCAAAAGTATGCTCATATCAGCGAGGGGAGTTGGTGATTACCCAAAAGGGTAGGGGAGGGGAGGGGTGGAAAGTTTCTCAGAAGGATGGATTATCCACTCCCAGTGTTCATAAATCAATTGGCATTACAGTAGGCTAATAGAAGGGAGATGGGTGTAATTTGCTCCTGAATGTATGCTTGTCTCCGAATTTATGCAATCAGCACCAGGTTTGACCTTATTCCACTACTCATACCGCATTCCTTCTACATACCAATGGTGTCAGTTACTTTATGCACAAACAATCACCGAACTTACGTGGCAATCCGCGCCATCGTCGTTATCATCATTATACCTATCATAACCATCCAGCAATATCAGCCTTGAAGACAACGAGCTGTCTAAATAATCTGTCTCCACCTCTGACGGTACAGAGCCTCCTTTTCAGACTCTCCTGAACTGCCAAAGAGGTTAAGTGTTTTCCGATCTCGTTCTGCCAATGGATGCTTGGCCTTCCCAGTGAAGAGGATTTCCTGTGGCCCTGCTTCTTAGTGTTACCCCTATACGACATGACCTGCTCAATGTGCCCGCCATTACCTTTGCCTTTTAATGGGGTGCTATCGGGTAATTTCTGTTCGTAGCATTTATCGGCATTTAAAAAGAACTTTTCTAACGTGTAGTGGAAGTTTTGTCCAAGTCTTCCCGAATTTCTTTAAGATCTGAGAGCTGCAATATGGACTTCCAACCCTTACTTTGTAATCAGCAGTGTGAGGTGCACAGATATTTTCATTTATTGGTATTTTTATAAACAATTAAGATTTTATAGAGAATCATAGTAGCGATCCTTCCAATAGGAGGCTACCGTACACTACGTTACGATACTTTCCACTGCCATTTTTCTTTAACAAATTTGGTGTTATGAAATAGAGACAATCGAATTCTTGCGGTTTCGATTCGCACCAACAAAGCGCAACGGCTGACCGACGTAGTTTGGAGAGCAGAGTGGAAAAGTCTAATAAGGGAATCATTAGACCTGCTAATTGCGGATTCTGATGACTTGTAGATATGTTGTAGAGGGATCTTCTCTGAATACCTAGCTAGCGACTTTTAATGCGGCGGCCTTTTTTCCAAGAAAATAGATGTTTAAGTTTCATGCGTACGGCCTATAACTGTTACTTTAGTCACATTTCGACAAAGCGAGCTTAGCACAGCTGTTAAGGTTGATGGCTACGATGCTGGCAGTGCGGCCTCAAATCCTCTCTACATACTTTTTTTTTCAATCTCATCATACAGAATAGCATTAAACAGGACATGTCACGCAAAATTATTCAAAGAGAATCGCTTTCCCCGTAGTAATTTTATCAGTAAATCACTCATTGCAGTACACTTTCTTCAAATGAGTATTCCAGTTATTGGAAAATATATTACAGACTTATTCGCTATCGCTTGCGTCGCCAGAAGATAATTCCGGATGGTATTCAACGTAAAATCAACGTAAAAATAAATTCGTAGACCACCAAGCATATTATTATTCAGCAAGTTACCGGCATCAGCCAGAGGGAAGAACTAGAGGTGAGGTCACACATAGAAACGCAGGAAGCGAAAGTTGTGAGAATATTTTGAATCTTAACTACGAACCACAAACTAAACACGCATTCTAAGAAAGCGTGCTGTAATGGCGGGTTTATTAATGAAATTACTCGAATGACGCCACAAGTTTACTATTATCTGTCACTGCGTATTTATCTCCACGACGCGTTTAAACCTGCGTCGTCAGGTGGATATATATTTGTTAGTATGACTCATGTGTGTCTTGTGTTACAATTTTTTGGAAGAACTTATGGCACTGTTTCCAGTGTTTCACTGTCGTAACACATCGCACGTATCCTGTCATTTTTTTTTAGAGAAAGAGTCACAGTAAAGCCTAAACTAAAATTAAATTAGCGCTTCGAAAGTCACTACTTTTGAACAATTTAGCATTAATTTTTTATGATATTCTGTACGATGAACCTGAAAAGAAAGTACGTGGGTAGTACTTTACGCCGACCGCCAAGGCCGCGAACCTTAGCCGCATCGCTATGCTCGCTTGCTCGGAACATCACTAACGTTACGAGGATAGCATGGACACACAAGAAGTCAACATCGATTTTCTCGGAAACTATGGGCCGTCGGAAAAGCAGCTAGTTAAGGTACTCACGGCAGGTCCCTCTATAACATGCTTAAGAGTAACGAAAATCGGCGATTAACAGGTCTGGTGCTCCACTTGAGAATCGAGCGGCTGGACGGGACGTTCCAGGCTGGAGGGTGCACTAACGACGTTAGTTGTCTGCTGTATGTTAAACAGTCTTAAGGCATCTCCAATCCTTGTGTAGTGAAGACAGCAGCAGTGTATTTTGGCCATTCGTTCGACTGTATTTTATGAAAAATGTTTTATGTACGGCAACTGCAATTATTGTGTACCGCAGGGGTTTGAACAAAAATGCGGATAGACTGCGATAAAACCAACCTCGAAGATAAATGCTGATGCTAGACCAACCTGCTAGCTGTGCTGTTGTATTTAACCACGAACGGCTCCTTGAAATACCCTCAATACGTTGTTAGTGTCAATCGTGGTCAGAACAGCTTTCTACATAGGCCTGAGCGCATTACAAAAATGGGAAAATTATTGGTGCTCTTATAGTGGGTGGTTGCTTAATGATGGTACCCTAATTGTCTGGTGTGCCAATAGGCACAGTATCGAAGATTTATACCGCATAAAGGCAAAGCGTAAAAACGTCACAAGGCGGACGAAAGTGTGTGGTGAGTGACGGACGGTAATTAAAGAGGAATGCAAAAAAAAAATGAGGACGACAGCTGCAACCCTCACTGCAGGACTGAACGTCCTATTCGGAACCTATGTTGGCAGTAGAACATCACGCAGTTCCTCAAGCAGGGAATTGAGGGGTGAGTTGGAATTTCAAAAGCACACCTCAGTGGTACAAAAGCCCGTAACAAGGAAACATGGTGCCGAAGCCATAAAATCCGGACTATGGAGCAATGGCCTAGGCGCCGAATACGGGTAAACTCGGTTGCTCAGGCAAACCCCAGAATTTGAGTGGGTATGCACAGCATACCTCATTGAAAATTGTACTATTATTTTTACTTTACGGCACTATAAAGATTTGCTTCATGACCATAATAGAAATCTACTCACTCATCGCATTGATGGGCGCCTGCCTTTTGTGAAACATCGCTGTAAAAAATTTATCTTAAAACAAATGGTTAATTAAATTCGTAGGAATTAAAATGCACGTGAAGTGACCGTTTTCTAGAAGGTCCTAATATTAAGGGAATGCCCCTTATTAACTGTACAATGTAAACTGAAGGCAGTAAGCCTTAATTATTATTATTATTGTATCAAACAACTAGAAATGAAGCCTGTTGGGTGCGATACAATGGAAACGTTTATGCTACGAAGTACGAATTTAATTACCGGTTTCTTTTAAGGTAACCTCTTGACACAACCACATACATTACCAATGAGCCGACTTACCTACTGCGAAGAGTGCCAATCCCCCATAGCTAAAACATTCAGTGGACAGTAATTATAACAACTTAGTGAAGTTCTCTGTTTTTTAATTAGCAGCTCTGCAAAAATCACGAAACGCAACACCCAGCGAGAGTTTTTTCCTTGTGAAATCATGATGGATTCAGGGCAGCTTTTACTGAATTTGAATTTCTAGACTTAAACAATTGAACGAATGACGAAGTGGTCTGAAGTCAGAACGTGTAGACTGCTAGACGTTAGTTTGTGTTTTGTTTGAATCTGTGTCACCTGTGCTTGGAATTATGTCTTCTTGTCTTACATGGTACAATCGTTAAAATATACAAGTATTAAGTGAAATATAAAAGGACTTTGACTGATAATCGTGATAGTGACGGTGATATCAAATGGACAGCGTGCAGTAGTAAAGGTCATCCATCTTCTGCAACTTGTGACAATGAAATCCCAGTTACTGACTCTGGTAATTCCACGACAAATGTTACCAGTATTGAAAGTGACAGCCGCAGGAACTGGTTCTTAATGAACTGGTGAGTCTTCAAAATTCTAGTCCAAGACACTACTAATCATCTAGCTATAACTCCCTTTGAAGATGCTGTACGTATTTGGAAGGAGACGGGGCAGGGTGTTGAGTTATATGTGTATTTCCGCATGGTCTAGAAGTTAGTCGGCCTTTGGCTGTGGTGAGGCGCGCACGTCTGGTTTGCATCTCGCCTGCTGTGCTGCTTGGCAACGAGCGCCCGTTAGTTTACTTCCACGTATAGGTTTGTGTCAGAGTCCGCCTTCATTGACCATCATGACGTTTTCTTACCACTAAGCTACAGTCAAATTAACTTTCCCCTTCGATCATGAACGAGTGAAGGCGTATGAAGTTCAACGTTTTATACGGAATAAAGTAAGTGTCCCGCCACAAGACGATCTCGGAATACACTTTTAGATCCTCAGTACTACTGTGTGCATAAAGCTGACTAATGATGAGCCGTGCGCCGACATTGTACGGCTCCATGCTAACGATCAACGGATATATATGGGCTGTAGTGGTTGATCACGCTGGTTTTGGTCTCCGAACGTTGCAGATTTTCGAACTCCCGTTTGAAGTACCGTCGGACACTGTGGTGACCGCTTTTAAACCTTACGACAACGTCGTCAGTCACGTGAACGAAACGTGGAAGACGTTCGAAACGTACTATGTCCTCAATAGCGCCCGTCAGATAAAAATTGAGCTGCGGAAACACATGCCTTCCTACTTGGTTATTCCCGGCAGCAAGGCTGTCGTCATTTACGGTGGCCAGCCGCGCACCTGTTCAGTTGTGGCCAAAAAGAGCAGGTCCGTTCTGAGTGTCTCCGACGTAGACTGGTTCAGACGCCGATCGCAGACGTCGCTCCTCCTGCGACGCCCACTGTGTTACCTCTGTCTTACGCGTCTGCGGCGATGCTGCCTGCTATGCCCCCTCTGAACGACGACGTGATGGACGTTTCCTCTTTCTCTGCTACACCCTTGCGGAGGCAATACCAATGAACGACAATCGTCAGCAGGCACCAGCTGCCTATCTCAACCCCATGGATGTTGATCATGGAGCTGTACCTACCTCGACCTTACTGCCATCTGGCCACATGTGGGACGATAGCCACCCGCCATCCGACGCGGAACAGCATGTTAGGAAGCAACTGTCGCCGGGGAAACGGAAGAGACAAGGCCTTACCCCTTCCGATGACTGCCTTTATTGGAAGTCTGCACAGGATGGCAACCCTGTTACTGATGGTGCTCTGTCCTCTAACGCCCTGACACATGACGAAACGTCGTCCTTCCTTGCCTCCATATCCAGTCAGCATCCACTTCCGGACACAGACCTTCCCCCGCCTGTGATACGGTTTCCTCCCTTTGTGTGTCTGACGCTACCTGTGGGCGCACCTCTGATAGTGTACCACTGAACCGGCCTGGTGACACGTCTGTCTCCAGGGCCGACGACGTCGGAGCTGAGGATTGTCATTCTGCAGGTGTACATAAAGATGGACCCCCTTGGTTGGATCGGCTCCCTCCCCATCAAAGTGATGTGCCCTTCCGTGGGGGCCTAACAGGGAGTTCACTGTGCTTCCCCGTGTTTGAATCACCTGGCCTCCTGGCGATGGGCCGTTTTCCAGACTTATTACAAAGATACGGTCAATGTCAACACTATTCGCGTTCGCCACAAACTGGCTTTACTCCGTGACATGCCGTAAGCCGCGGACGTTGACGTAGCTCTCCTTCAGGAGGTGTATGTTGCAACTTCCTTTGCTGCCCTGGTTTTACAGCACATGTCTCTCATGCTTTCCCTACTAGTAGTGGGATGGCGATCCTCTTACGTGACGGTATTCTCACTGATGCATTTGTATATCCCCCTGATGCCAGAGTATTGCTCTCACATTTAGTGGAGTCATGATCGTGAATGTCTATGTTCCATCTGGTTCTGGTCGCCACCGTGAACGTTCCACCTTATTCTCAGAGACAATGGAGAATGCATTCACCATGAGAGGCACCCAAAGATCATTACCAGGTCACTCGCCGTGCGCGGCGCCAACGATAATTCTCCAACACCTCTGCCTAGTGGATTATTGGGAGCATATTAATGGCGATAGTCCAGGGTTTACGCATTTCACTAGCCATTCTTCCTGCTGACTCGATCGTTTTTACATCTCCCGCGATATCATCAGTGGGTGCAGGCTGCTGAAGCCTGGTCCACTGCTTTCTCTACTGTGACGCATATATCTCCGCCATCAGTATCTGCCGCCAAAGGGTGTGGCGCGGCCGTGGTCCATGGAAACTGAACACGAACCACCTTACTTCACCCAACTGCCAGCAGCTCATCGAGACCACGTGGGCAGCTTGTCGTCCACGCTCTGATGCCTATAAGACTGCCCTGTCATGGTGGGTGCTCTGTGCAAAACCTTTTGGTTATCGAAGGGAGGTGGCGACGTCGCGGCGATGGACTCAGGAATTGTACACTCCTGGAAATTGAAATAAGAACACCGTGAATTCATTGTCCCAGGAAGGGGAAACTTTATTGACACATTCCTGGGGTCAGATACATCACATGATCACACTGACAGAACCACAGGCACATAGACACAGGCAACAGAGCATGCACAATGTCGGCACTAGTACAGTGTATATCCACCTTTCGCAGCAATGCAGGCTGCTATTCTCCCATGGAGACGATCGTAGAGATGCTGGATGTAGTCCTGTGGAACGGCTTGCTATGCCATTTCCACCTGGCGCCTCAGTTGGACCAGCGTTCGTGCTGGACGTGCAGACCGCGTGAGACGACGCTTCATCCAGTCCCAAACATGCTCAATGGGGGACAGATCCGGAGATCTTGCTGGCCAGGGTAGTTGACTTACACCTTCTAGAGCACGTTGGGTGGCAAGGGATACATGCGGACGTGCATTGTCCTGTTGGAACAGCAAGTTCCCTTGCCGGTCTAGGAATGGTAGAACGATGGGTTCGATGACGGTTTGGATGTACCGTGCACTATTCAGTGTCCCCTCGACGATCACCAGTGGTGTACGGCCAGTGTAGGAGATCGCTCCCCACACCATGATGCCGGGTGTTGGCCCTGTGTGCCTCGGTCGTATGCAGTCCTGATTGTGGCGCTCACCTGCACGGCGCCAAACACGCATACGACCATCATTGGCACCAAGGCAGAAACGACTCTCATCGCTGAAGACGACACGTCTCCATTCGTCCCTCCATTCACGCCTGTCGCGACACCACTGGAGGCGGGCTGCACGATGTTGGGGCGTGAGCGGAAGACGGCCTAACGGTGTGCGGAACCGTAGCCCAGCTTCATGGAGACGGTTGCGAATGGTCCTCGCCGATACCCCAGGAGCAACAGTGTCCCTAATTTGCTGGGAAGTGGCGGTGCGGTCCCCTACGGCACTGCGTAGGATCCTACGGTCTTGGCGTGCATCCGTGCGTCGCTGCGGTCCGGTCCCAGGTCGACGGGCACGTGCACCTTCCGCCGACCACTGGCGACAACATCGATGCACTGTGGAGACCTCACGCCCCACGTGTTGAGCAATTCGGCGGTACGTCCACCCGGCCTCCCGCATGCCCACTACACGCCCTCGCTCAAAGTCCGTCAACTGCACATACGGTTCACGTCCACGCTGTCACGGCATGCTACCAGTGTTAAAGACTGCGATGGAGCTCCGTATGCCACGGCAAACTGGCTGACACTGACGGCGGCGGTGCACAAATGCTGCGCAGATAGCGCCATTCGACGGCCAACACCGCGGTTCCTGGTGTGTCCGCTGTGCCGTGCGTGTGATCATTGCTTGTACAGCCCTCTCGCAGTGTCCGGAGCAAGTATGGTGGGTCTGACACACCGGTGTCAATGTGTTCTTTTTTCCATTTCCAGGAGTGTATTTCGCCATTCACCGGGAATGTACTATGATGCCGTATTCGCCAGAGCATCGGGCGATGGCGAACCATGCCAAGGCATAGCTCATGTCCCTCTCTCGCCATCATCTTGTGGGAGCTATCGCCAGGGAGCGCACACACGATGGTGCAAGAGTGTCTATTTATGTATCATATCATAGGGGAATGACGCCACCTTTGGAGGAATTTGATTAATTTTCTTACGACTGAGGATGGGCAGCGTTTTGATACCCAACGGGACATCGTGTCTACCATTCATGCACACTGTGTTGCGCTGTACTCTAAACGTCACCGCCCTGCCAAAGTTACGGCGGTATCCAGATTGTGCTTTGGCTCTGTTCCCGTGGATGCGACTATGGGTCTGATTGCCAACGTCACGGAGGACGAAGTCCATGACGTTCTCCAGGCGGGTTCTACGAACAGGTCGCCTGGCCCTGACGGTCTCCAGCTGGAGTTTTATCGGACATTTTGTCCCCTTCTGGCGTTAGTGTTGACGGAAATTTGTCAGGATCTTATGTCACCTTTCGTGCCTATTCCAGACCGTTTCCTTGATGGTTTCCTCGTTCCCATTCACAAGCCTCGGGGTACCTCACGGATATGCGACTACCGCCCCTTGACGTTACTCAACAGCGATAAAAAGATCTTCACCCGCCTGTTGGCTGCGCGGCTTAAACGGACAGCTCGGTACGTGGTTTCTACCGATCAAACGTCTTTGAGAGCTGCTCCACAATATGGGCTACCGTGATACTACCGTCGCCGTCGTAATGCGTCTCCTTCGTGGAGCTAAGTCTCGTGTACTCTACAATTGCCATCTTACTCATCCAATTTCGATCCGTCGATAAGTGCGTCGAGGCTCCCGGTTCTCTGCACAGTTGTATGCATTCACAATGGAACCGTTGCTATGTGGCCTTCGTTAACGCCTCTCTCGTATGTCTCTCGGTGACCATGTATTCAGCTGCACTACATATGCAGACGATCTCGTCATCGTTCTTCGTAGCGCTGCTGAGGTCAGGGAGTCACTGGCATGGGTTATCACCTACCGCGAAGCTTCTGGTAGCTGCCTTAACGTCCGCAAATCGAGCATCATGCCTGTAGGTGGGGACTTCCTGCAGACAATGTTGCTCCTTTTGCGTGTAGCTGATACTCTACGAAGCTTAGGACTAGATTTCGCAAGTGATCTGCTGCTGAAAATTTCCCTCAACTGCTGACGTCTACTTCCCCAGTTACGAACTGGGCTCTTAGAACATACTTCATGAGCACTCGATCTTCTGCAAAGCTCACAATGCCTAAATGTATATTTGGCGTTACGTATCCCGCACGTGGCACACGCACTTCCTATTCCACCATCAATGGCCCGCCGCATGCTAGCGGAATTGGGTTCGTTTGCTTGCCAAGGCTTGCTGTTCAAGATAAGGTACGAAACCCTCACAGAGCGGCAGCACTTTTCATTGGCTCTCACTTGACATTGTGGCACCGTAGTCCTACAGGCCTTACCAGGCTGTTGCTGGAGGTCCTTCCACCACACTCTCTCAGCACCTATCGACATTTCAGAAGTCCCGCCGCCCTTCTTTTACTTCCGCTACTTTTTCCTTGAACTGAGCTGCGTCCGTACTGTGATACTGTGGATGCAATTGACGTCCACGAAGGCGATGTGGCTATGTATAGTTTCCTTCAGCAGAACAGGTCACTGAATGTGCTTGAGGGGATGCTTCCCCGTGTCGACTGGCGTCCCGTTTGGTGATCGGTGTGCGCTCCTTATCTTGATACTGACGTCCAATCTACACGGTATCTTACTGTCAATGGGAAGCAAGTATGCCGGTCACGCCTTCACAGGATTCACGACGCAGATACTTCGTTGGGCGTCGACTGTGATTTTATGGACACAGACGGCACCACCTAGTGTGCAGATCGACGAGAGGTTCAAAAAATGATTCAAATGGCTCTGAGCACTATGCGACTTAACCTCTGAGGTCATCAGTCCCCTAGAACTTAGAACTACTTACACCTAACTAACCTAAGGACATCACACACATCCATGCCCGAGGCAGGATTCGGTCGCGCGGTTCCAGAATGTAGCGCCTAGAACCTCTCGGCCACATCGGCCGGCTCGGTGAGAGGTGTCTGATTCTTGGTGCGACGGATGTTGTCCCTAAACAGATACCTACTCAACTGGTCCTCTTTATGGACGCGGGATACTTCCCGCAAGTGAAGACGAACTCTGTGAGGTGGATTTGTGGAGTCGCAACACTCTACTTGTTTTCAGATGGTGAGAGAATTATTCTTGACTTTTGGCAGGTCATTAACGAATGCCATTGTGCAGTTGTCAGCAATCTAAAATACACACAATTATTCTCCAATTTCCTCTGCAGTGTCTTCCTAAACCCACCGCAGACCTGAAGTGTTCCTGTCGTGAAGAGTTGATCTCTTCCTCTTCCACACATAGAACCCATATATTTACTGATAATCGGGATGTTCTTCTCGGGAAAACTATACGTTGATAGTCTCAATTAGTCTGACGTCTTACTGCGCCCTCCTCCACGCGTGACTCCGGTTTTCTGATATTCTCGATGGTGTTAATGACAAAAACATAAAAATAAAAAAAGAAGGAAAAGAAAAATAAATAAACGGTGTTAATTGTAATTGAATTCGAAATGCGGCAGTGTTCAAATTTTGATTAATAATCAACATTGGCGGCCGAATACTTCCGGCATAAAAAGTCGCCGTCACTCTGCCAACGGCCTTGTCAAAGAGGGCGAACGAGCGGACAGCGGTTCAGGGCCCTCTCTTGCCCTTTGGGTGGGAATCTACCCATAAAGGTGGAAGGATCAGCAATGATCAATGACATGAGGATGCAGAGAGCAATGGAAACCGCTGAATTAAAGACACAACGTGTATCCGCAGGACATATGGTCTGAAACTGAAAAAGTGGCATGATGATCTCCCCATTGGCAAAAGATTCCGAAATAATTCTCCGTTTGGATCTCGAGAGGGGACTGCCAAGCAGGAGGTGACCATGAGAAAAAGATTTAATCACCAACGAAAGGATAACGTTCTGCTAGTCGCAGCGTGGAATGTCAGAAGCTTGAATGTGATACGGAAGCTACTTCTTTGGGAGACGTGAGTTTCATTTCCATTTTACTGTAGTTTCTTCTAAATACTGGTCTGAGATACTCCATTCCACTGTTTACTGAATCAGATAACCCAAAGCTATCAGTAACAGAAACAAAGTAATTGCTTAAGAGGTTTGCAGCACTATGTGTACTTGTTACCAATGTGTCATATATTTTTAAAGCTATCTATTCGTCTTCCTTTTTGGCCTCACCTTTCTCTATCTTCACTATATGCCATGTACTTTTTCTTTTGTTACCTGATGTAATTATCTTTCTCTCATAATAAAGCAGTTTACATTTCTGGATTACTTGCTTCAATATTTTGCAGTATTCTTCGTAATGGATTGCAACATCAGAGTTGTTTCTACATAGTATATACACTCTCCTTTTTGTCCCACATCATGTCTTTTTTCCTTGTGTGATGTATGGCTTAGTTTTAGACTTTGGTTTGATTTGAATTACCTTTAGGGGAAAATAACTTTCAGAAGAGGAATTAACTTTAATAATGAATTATTTTTTTCCATTGGAGTGTAAAGAAATGTAAACATCTATCCAGTTCATGTCTTTGAGCAATCTCTTAAACTTCACAGTCTTGGATTTATTTGTTACCCTCCTGTACACAGATGTAATAGATTTTTTATCCTGACAAGTTCCAACATTTAACACAAGATCCTGCGTGTCATGATCAGATAGCCCATTTATTATTGGTTTTCTGATATTTATTTTTTGCCTAGATATGTATACAAAATATTATCAATAGCAGTCTCAGAGCATTTAGATACACTGGTTGCAAAGTTCACAGTATGGATTAAATTGAATCACAGTTTTACTGATTGCAATTACCGTTCAGCGAGAAAGTTTTTCGATAAATCCATATTAAAATTATCAGCCATCACTATTTCTTTGTTTTTCACTCTGAGATGGGACAACACAGCTTCCGGATGTTTTATGAAGAGGTTAAAGTATACCTACTATTATAAAAGGATTCTTATGAAGTACTACTTCTGTTGCGGAGGCTTCCAAGTGCTGATCTGAACAAAATTTATTAATATCAATATTCTCTAAATCAAAACAGTTTCTGACAAATGTGGCAACTCCTCCTTTCTCCATATTTTCTCTACAGAAGTAAGAAGTTAAATTGAATGCTGCGCCATTTAGCAAAATGGTTCAAATAGTTCTAACCACTATGGGACTTAATATCTGAGGTCATCATTCCCCCTAGACTTAGAACTACTTAAACCTAACTAACCCAAGGACATCACACATATCCACGCCCAAAGCAGGATTCGAACCTGCGACGGTAGCAGCACAGCGGTTCCGGACTGAAGCGCCCAGAACCTCTCGGCCACAGTGGCCGGCAAATGATTTTTCAGAGAGGTAGATTGTATATTAAATCAACTGGCTTGCTCAACTCTCATTCTTCAACACAAATAACCAATTCGTTAAGCTTACCCCTTAGACCTCGGATATTCTGGTGCAATAACGATAACTGAGTTTGTGCACTGGCTGAATTACATCTGGATGAACCTAACTTTTCTGCCAATTTTTGAATGACTTCAGTTTCAATCACAGGTTATCTGCGTGAACTGTGTACATTACAATTTGCTTCCCAGTAGCCTGTTTTATCAATGTGAATGTCATTTTCAGTCTGCCTCTGAACATCTTTTGTTTCTGCCCACCATGACCTAAAAACACTGCTGTTCTGTTACTTGTAACAACCAGTGTTTTACCACTTGTGATAGTGCCCCGCCGGCCGGTGTGGCCGTGCGGTTGTAGGCGCTTCAGTATGGAACCGCATGACCGCTACGGTCGCAGGTTCGAATCCTGCCTCGGGCATGGATGTTTGTGATCTCCTTAGGTTAGTTAGGTTTAATTAGTTCTAAGTTCTAGGCGACTGATGACCTCAGAAGTTAAGTCGCATAGTGCTCAGAGCTATTTTTTTTATAGTGCCCCCCCATAAGTTATATGCTAATGGCCCAGACAGTTTTTCCTTCCCTTTCCTGTTGAAGTGAAGGCAATGCCTAGTATAGCCCTCGTCCTGATGGAATCAACAGGAACCACACTCATATGAGATCCCATACCTGATGCCATAAGCCGTTCTACCTCTAAATTAGCTCTCCTAACAGGGGAGTTTAAATGAGGCTGGTCATGGCACCTCAGAACAAATGCAAGCACAACACCAGTATGTCTCGTTGCTGAAGCTGTCTTTACCAGGTCACCCTCAGTTGAATAGTTAAGATACCTGTCTATACTGTCGTCTGCCCCACCCACTGTTTCCACGGTTTCTTCCTTTGTGAAGTCTCTGCTAAGTGAACCAACATCCTCTACCATCTGACCCAAACTTCCACTAGATTTAAAGAAATCTGAGACCTGGTAACCTGACCCTAGTTCACCCTGCAACCTTTGGCCAACACCCCTACCATGAGAACTACCTACCAACAAAACCTTCTTCTTCACCGCTTTTCCTTACTTCTTTTCTCAAACACATTTTAAAAGTTTTTGTTTTGACTACTCGACTTGTGTCTCTTCAGTTTCCAACTGTGACAACAGATCAAAGCTGTTTTCCACATCGACAAAAACATTGTCTCACAAAGTCCTATTGATATTTATTCTATAACATGTTGTCACTTACCATCACTCTTTTCCCTTCTCCCCGCTTAATCTTTGAACATCTTGTTTTTCCTTATCTAGTTCCGCCTGAAAGTCAGCAACCTACCCCTCCTGTTCCACGATCTTGCTGTTTCTACATCAAATACTACACAACCAAGTCTTCAGTAATTATAAGTTCACATTAGATGAATCCGTAACATATACACCACGCTATTAAACTTGAGGTGACACGTATCAGAAAAATTAAAATTTTCGTTACCAGCTCCACAGTTCGTAACGCAACGTACGTAATATGCTTGAGACAGTTCCTTCCTCCACAAAGTCACCAGAACAATGCCTATTCATACGAAATCCTTACTCATGAAACGGCCAACAGAACTGGCATCACATTCTCGGGAAACAAAGTGAAACTGACTGCTTGTCTCTGCTCGGAAATTTTGGAAATTTGTGGTAAGGTCTTATGGGACCAAACTGCTGAGGTTATCGGTCCCTAAGCTTACCCACAACTTAATCTAACTTAAACTAAATTACGCCAAGGACAACATACACACCCATGCCCCTCTGCTCCGATATCAAAGTCATCCCAGTGCCACAGGTGTCTAGTATGACAGAAGCGAAGATGTGTTTCATATCAATATCTTAAGGACCGTTTCCACATCTTTACTCTTCAGACCCTAAAGGGAAAGCTTTATGGATGCAACCATCCTTCTCCATCCCTCATCGTCTGTACCACTTGGTCAATCCTTTTTAAGTCTTCAGTCTTCTCGCTAGTTTGATGTGGCCTGACGCGAATCCTTCTCCCATGCCAGCCTCTTCATCTGAGAGTAGCACTTGAAATTTACGTCCTCAATTGTTTGCTGGAAATATTCCAATCTCTGTCTTCCACTACAGTTTTTGCCCTCTACAGCTCAATCTAGTGACATGGAAGTCACTCCCTGATGTCTTAACAGATGTCCTGTCATCCTGTCTCTTCTCCTTGTCAGTGTTTTCCACATATTCCTATCCTCTCCTATTCCGCACAGAACCTCCTCAGTCCTTACTTTTTCAGTCCACCTAATTTTCAATATTTGTCTGTAGCACCATATCTGAAATGCTTCGATTCTCTTCTGTTCTGGTTTTCCCACAATCCATGTTTCATTACCATAAAATGCTGTGCTCAAACCGTCATGTTCAGAAATCTCAAAGTGATGCCCATGTTTGATACTAGTAGACTTCTCTTGGCCTGAAAAGCCCTTTTTGCCAGTGCAAGTCCCTGGTTATTTTCCTGACTAGGTAGCAGAACTCCTTAACTTACTGCGCTTCGTGACCATCAGCCTTGATTTTTGAGTTCCTCGCTGTACTCATTTCTGCTACTAGTCATTGCTTTCGTCTTCCTTCGATTTACTCTCAGTCCAAATTTTATACTTATTAGACTGTTCATTCCATTCACCAGATCCTGTAATTCTTCTTCAATTTCACTCAGGAACCACAATGAATTTTAGTTCCATTCCTGAATTTTTCCTTCATTTCAGTCATTGCTTCTTCGACGTACAGATTGAACAGTAGGGCGAAAGATTACATCCCTTTCTCACACACTTTTTAAATCAAGCACTTCGTTCTTGGTCACTTCCTATTATCCCCTCTTGGCTCTTGTACATATTATATGTTTCCGTCTCTCCATATAGCTTACCCCTACATTTCTCAGAATTTCGAAGCTTGCACCATTGTACATCATCGAAAGCTTTTCACAGATCGACAAACCCTACGAAACTGTGTTATTTTTCTTTAGTCTTGCTTCCACTATCAACCACAACTTAAAAATAGCCTCTCTGGCACCTTTACTTTTCCTAAATCCAAACTGACCGTCTTTTAAAACATCCTCAATTTTCTTTTCCATTCTTCTGTATTTTATTGTCGTCAGAATAAGGTGTTAAGGTGACTGTGCGATAATTCCCGCACTTGTCGTCTCTTGCAGTCTTCGAAATTGCGTAGATGATATTTTTACGAAAGTCAGATGGTATGTCGCTAGACTCATAAATTATACAAACCAACGTGAACAGTCGTTTTGTTGCCGCTCCCCCCAATGGTTTTAGAAATTCTGATGGAATCTTATCTATCCCTTCTGACTTGTTTGATCTTAGGTCATCCAAAGCTCTCTTAAATTGTGATTCTGATACTGGAACCTGTACCTCTTCTAAATCGGCTCCTGATTCGTCTTCTATGATATCTGAGAAATCTTCCTCTTCGTAGAGGCCTTCAGTGCACTCTTCCTTCTAGCCGGTCTCCACTCTTCATGTAACAACCGAATTCTTGTTGCACTCTTAGTATTACCACCCTTGCTTTTAATTTCACCGAATACTGTTTTGACTTTCCTACATTCTGAGTCAGTTCTTCCGGCAATCATTTCTTTTTGGATGTCTTCACATTTTTCATGCAGTCATTTTGTCTTGTGTTTAAGCATCTCCATAAGTATCTGACTGCGAAAATGTATTGTTCAAGTCACAGTTTGGATTTCTTAATGGTTCTGGTGAAAAAAAGCTATTTACGTCTACAGTGGGAATTTACTTAATTCATTAGATAACATATTAGATGCTACTGGCACTTTCTGTGACCTGTATAAGGTTTTTGACTGTGTGAATCACAGCTTTCTCTTAAGTAAATTATAACGTTATGGTGTCACCAGTGCTGGGAAGTGGTTTGAGTCCTGGATAATTAACAGGAAACAATGCTGTCGTTGCGAAATACTTTTGCAGTAAGCAGTGAGTCTTTATCTGACTGGCAATTAATTAGATGTTGTGATTCTCAAGGTTTCATCTTGGTGCACTGATTTTTCTTCTATAAAGTAATGGCCTCGCGTCTGTTATATCACCAGATGCATAGTTTGTTTCATTTTCAGATGATACAAACATTGCAGCAAGTAGCAAGTCAAGTACAGATTTAGAAATGGCTGACAATAAAATTTTTGCTGACATTCGTAAATGGTTTAATGCTAATTAATTGCCATTAAACTCTGAAAAGACCCACTATATGCAGTTCACAACCTGTAAGAGATTTCCTTCCAGCATGTGTGTAACATATGAAGACATGCAGATCAAAGAAGTTAACGGTGTTAAGATCCTCGGATTACAACTCGATAATAAATTCATCTGAGAAGGGCATACCATAGAACTGCTGAAGCGCCTAAACGAGTCTCTATGGGTTAATATTCTTGGGTAGCTCACCAGACTGCGAAAAAGTTTTTGACGTGCAAAAGTGTGTAATAAGAATCATTTGTGGTGTAAATTCAAGAAAATCATGTAGAACATTGTATTCCAATCACTTCTTCTCAGTATATTTATTCCTTAATGAAATTCGTTGCAAGTAATACATCACTATTTCCAACCAATATCTCAATACATAGTATCAATACTAGGAATAAGAATGATCTACGTAAAGACCTAAAATCACTTACTTTGGTCCAAAAAGAGGTCCACTATTCACAAACATACATTTTCAATAAATTGCCAGCAACCATTAAAACCTTGTTTTCAGATAAAGCACGGTTTAAACAGAGTTTGATAGACTTTCTGATAGACAACACCTTCTACTCTATAGATGAACATCTTAACAGGAACTTTTAGACCAGCTTAAGTAAAAATGTTGTTAGATTTCAGTTTTGACAGCACTTGGTCGCAGCTGTCGCAGCTGTCAAGATTACGTGTTTTGTGTATGATACATTTATTAGAAGTGCATAGCTATGCTTCATTCTGACAGAGCAATAATTCTGTAAATATTAGCAGTTCCAATTTACTGTATTCTGTTCACCTATTTTAACAATCTCCTGACAAATGATCAGACTAGTGAGTATTATATTCAGATGTTTTACGTTTTTCTATGTTATACTTTCTGACTCGTTCCATTCCTACGCGAATCATTTCGTTTTTGGGTCTGTGGACGAAATCTAATCTAATCTAATCTAATCTCTAGCCACTATACGGCAAGCACATGGGGAACGGTATTATTTCGTGAGGTAAACTAAAGTCTCAATTTGCCCTCAGTATGGTAGGGGGATTGCAATTTTGGTATTCTTAGAGTCCAGCACTTCAATCACAACTTGAACAAAGGCCGACTGGTAATACAACGATTTTAACGAAGATAAAAAGATCAACATTCTGGTATTCGTGTCCTACTAAGCCCTACATGTTGTCTTCAATCGATTTGTTGGTGCTTATTCAAACCTTCTTCAGTGTATAATGTTGTGTGATGTATGTCTCAGTGGCATTGTGTGAGTTCAGCTACTGGGCACTAGATTTGCACTGATGTTTGTAATTGGGTCTCTCACTGTTTTCACTACTCTTTTCACTTCAGTAAGCGCAGTAGCTAGACACTGACACCCGGGGTACCAGGAGACTTTATTATTAATGAAAAGTTTGAAGAATGTCCAAAATCCCTTTAGCCGTGAGAACTACTTTGTGGTAAATCACGAAATATTTTGTGTGCTTCTGTTGCATATTTAACGTAAAGAACCATAGGAAACTATCAGAAAAATAATGCTGCAAACGCTGTCTTCCATAGTTCATATCAGTTAGTAGATACAGGTGTGAAATCCAGTCTCTCACTTAATGAGCAAGGGAAAAGGAGAAGAACGATTTGTAATCAGCCTGATGAAACTAAAGTCAACAATGTAAAAGGAATGGCGAACCATCACAATTATCCACCACTGACAACTTTGGCTGATGGAATTGAGTTACGTAACGTGCCGGTTGTAGTTTGAAGCAAGTGGATAAGTTACAGAGAAGGGCCAGGGATGACCCTTCATGGCCTTGTGGGTCTTCTATGAAGCGTGTTCCCGTAATAACGAAGAGTTATTTCGTCAGTAGCCCGCACGTTTCGGCTGTAATCGCACACTGCCCTGGCGAAGGACCATCGCTTCGTTTTGGAGAATGCTGTCACAAGGCAGTGCGCAGTCACGGCCACGAGAGGTCAGAGACTGTTACAGGAACCTGATAATAATAATGGGGAGAAGGAAGGGAGGATTACTTTAAAAGCCCCGTGGTCGACAGATGGCCTAGTAGACTCCCTCGGGTGGCATTAACGTGTCGGAACTATCATTGACGAGAATTTGGCAGACGCGCAAAGTTTACTTGACAGTAATGTACTTTAATAGGGCCAGTATCGAACAGAGTAAAGTCTTGTAGTTTCTGCGTTGAACCGCTTTAGATAATTTTGGAAGCACTCTAGTTGGGAATTTAACATGGCGTGTTGCCAACAAGCAACTTTTAGGATCCGAAGATGTTCCATTAGGAGCAGGGAAACCAGTCACCAGCAAAGACATCTTAAGTTTCTGCTAATATTGTCTGCAAGGTTATTATGGTACACATGAACAGCAAAGCCTCCAACATACATCGCTCGGGAACATCTCAAGTGACTGCTATATCTGTCGATAACTCTCCATCCAAGATGACATGCTGCGTCCTCCCCACCAAAATCACCTCTATCAGTCACAGTCTTTTGATACTCCACACGATCGTAATTTCGATAATGAGCGTTTGTGTCTTACTGAGTCAACTACTTTTGTAAGTCAGGATCCGTACACATATCTGACTACCTTTATCCATGGCCTTGAGGATGTCATGTGACAAAAGTGCGAGTTCGGCTTCACATGATCGACATTTTCGTAACACATGCTTGTTGGCATGAAGGCCATTCTGTTCTAGATAACTCAATACATTTAAGTTCATAATGTATTGTAAGGCTCTACAACAAATCGATGTCAAGGATATAGGACGGTAGAATTATGGACTCCTTCTGCCACCCTCCTTTTAGCTAAGTGCGACCTGTGCGTTCAACATGGCCACAGTTTTAGTTCGAGAAATCTTCAGGATACTATGGTTAAAAGAGGGACTGTCTCAGCGGAAGAGTCGGAATAGAATTTGACAGGTGTTCCGCCATGTCCTGGAGATGTCTTAGTACTACTGGAACTAACAATGTGGGGCGCCGAGTAAGTTACTTCACTGGTTTAAAGTTTTGATGCCGTCTTTAATCACGTGAGCCTGGCAACTAATTTGGTGGTCAGCCAGAAAGCGAAGGGAAACATACTGACCTTAGTTTCCAGTCTGCACGGCCACATTCCGGTCCAGCCCACTGAAAGAAAAGTGTCTATTTCTCATTTCTTTGTGGGATCAGGACTATGACTTCAGTATAAGTTGAAAGTTCCAATCAAGGTTTAATTTTATTAAAGTTTCTCACAAACAATACTTAAAATTTCGTTATGTTCAATTGGAAACAAGTCTTTCTAATCTAATAGCACCTTTAGCAGTTCAGAGGCGACCTCTACGGTAACTTCCTACCAGATTGTTTTTCGCCCTGACTAACATCACTCAATTGAAAGTTCGCAATAAATGTTCAAAAATTAGTGCTCGCCATAAAAGTGGAAATAAATTCACCACTTGCCACGAGGAATTGAATTTCACACGGACGGCACACTAACAGTTATTTTACCGAATTCTTAACGATCCAGGACGGTGTACAGTCATCGCGAGTTCACTATCCGTTTTCACTGCCAAATACGCTCGGCTCAGACGTCATCCGAGGCAGAGCGCGACCAGACGTTTAACTGGCGTGGACCTCACGGTGTCTGAGAGCGAAGTGAACCTTCCTACTGCTTCAGGGGCTGTATTTGTAAGGTGCCGGTGCGGACTGCCGAGAAAACATCAATTGTCTCTGTCTATTTGCGTAGGGCTGCAGTCTACAAACGACCGCTATCTCGGGCACATAATCTTTAATAATATAGTTACCAATTACTTCAGAAACTTCTTAATTTTTGCTGGTATGCAGATAAGCAGTCTGAAAGCACGTAGAAAGTTTCAGCTAGCTAGAATGAAAACTTTGCTTAATAGAATTTATTTAGTGTAATTAACGGTAGATTGTTACGTCTGAGCCATACATTTCCTAAGACTTATATCAGTTGCTATTTATGTTACAAGTCTTAAACTTGGTGTAGCTCTATTATTTGATATATTGGATCATCTGGCTTAACCAAAATCCTCTATCAGTAAAATTTCAAGTACTTAATCTACAACACTTAGGTACATTTTAGTTATAAAATTTGTTTTTATTTCATTACTCAAAAACTGTAAGAGATAGATTAACGTGGACTCTCTGTTATTTTTTTTTTGGGGTGTACTGAAGCATGAAACAAATTTTCAAGTTTCTAAGTCCATTATTTAGCGCCTCCGATTTTTCCGAAAAGCGTGGATCCTGGCGTCAATTTTTGTTTTATGGTTTTGGAAACCAGCATCACTTATTTATAACTTCTAACTGCACCTTCTGATCAAAGTCTGGATTCCTAGCGTCATTATTTAGCGCCTCTGATTTTTCTCTTAAAACGGCATTTTTCCGTAAACTATTAAATTTACAACATCAAGATGGCTCAAATGGCTCTGAGCATTATGGGACTTAACTACTGAGGTCATCAGTCCCCTAGAACTTAGAACTACTTAAACCTAACTAACCTAAGGACATCACACACATCCATGCCCGAGGCAGGATTCGAACCTGCGACCGTAGCGGTCACGCGGTTCCAAACTGACGCGCTTAGAACCGCACGGCCACAGCGGCCGGCCAACATCAAGACTTGGTATTTGGAACATTATTACACTAAACTATAATTTAACAAAGTTTTAAACATAAATTTCGATTTTTAATTTCATACCAAATTGTGGTGCAATACTTGTGCGCTACATGCAGACGCGTTAAGGTGACGTGGCGCTACTAGCAGTGAACTGGGGTAAGTCCCGGCGCATTCGCTCGCCTCTGTATCTCACACATGATACTGCGCTTAGTTTGCTTCAACATTTATTTGACTCATCCTTTTCAGTGGTATGGCAATAAAATTATGGCATTACTCCTTTCTGAAGGAACATTTGAAAACAAAGTTAAACATTTCTGCTCTTGCTTAGCTGCCCTCAATTTCATTTCCTGTCTTACCAAAGAGTGTATGCATACTAACTTGTTGCCACCAATAGCCTTAACATACGACCGAAATTTATTTATGTTTGTGAAATATGTTTCGATTACACTGTGCTACAGTGGTCACTGATGTCTTCAAGGACTACCCTCTTGATATCCAAAAATATTCCATTCAGCATCTCTGTATCCTTAGCCCTATCTTTTGTTTTATACCTATTATACAGTAGTCTGTTTCTTTAGAAGTTTCTTGACAGCTATTGTGTACCCTGGAAGGTCGCCCACCCTTTCATTCATGACTGTTTCACTAGGTATGTATCTATGAAATGCGTGGTCAACCGTTCTTTTAAACCTGAGTCGTCGTTCTTCTACAAGCTTCTCTCTTCAGCTGAAAGTTTCAAGTTCCTCATCGGGACGTGATACTGTAGGTTCTTTATCTAATGTTACAACACAGCCTTTCCAAATAAACACCTATAACTTGCAACCTGGAAAGTCAGAGGGCTTCCTACCACATCGCGCTGTAGAAACTGGAAGGTGCTGAGCTGTGACGATGGAAGCGTCTGTTTCCGCACGGGAGCGAGGTCCATTATCACACATTGGGTCCTGCTGCTTGCTGCCAGGACTGGAAAACCGCTGACACAGCATGCTACAGAGGAAGGGACTGCCACAGCGGTAACGTTGATTAAACCATGCCGAGGCCTGGCGCTGTGCTGCCTCCGGGGTCTAAGAGACCAAAAGCGATCTACGGTCTTAAAAGAACGAGGTCAAGAGGCCATAAATACTGCCCGTCCTAGCCATGCGATATCTATCGCCAGTCAGAGAACACATCGAGAAATAGTCATTGTTGGTCATGTACCAAATGTGTAGCATTTTGTCTCAACGACTATTAGACACTGTCTCCGCTTCCCGCTGGTCTATTGGCCGCAAACAGATCCTGAAGCTGCTAGGAGTTGAACACACGCCTCTCAACTGAAGGCCTACTGCTGATTGACTTCATCCAACTTCAGGACGTCTTCTGCGGGTCCTTGGTTCGCAGTCCTACTTGAGTGCTTCCTGCACCACGTCCACTATGAGCTGCTGGTTGGTCGCTGCATTTGCGTTGGACAGGCCCATGAGTCTAGACTGGAGTTTGCTGCCAGCACGTGCTTGGAGTCGGTAGGTGTTGTATAGCCCACTGCCATCGATGCACTGACTTCGCTGCTTCCAGCTGCCACTTGCTGAGACAAGTAAGCAGGTGAGCGCTGACGCCTAGGGTCACCAGGCGCTGCTAGAACGATGGTTAGTATAGCTGTGCGAATTCTAGTGAATATATCATGTTGTTATATTCACTACAGTAAGATCGAATAAGGCAGGAGAGATGACTGACATTCCACTCGACTTTCTAAAGTCATTGAATGAAGTGGCATCAAAACGATTATTCATATTGGTGTGTAGAATGTATGATTTTGACGATCTACAAAATTCAGCGTGAAAAGAATGATAAGGTTCGCTGATGATATTGCTATCCTCAACGAATATGAAATAGAATTGCAGGATCTAATGAATGGAATGAACTGGCGGATGAGTACAGAATATGGATTAAGTGTAAATCGAAGAAAGGATAAGGTGATGAGGAGTAGCACTAACGAGGACAGCGAGAAACTTAACTTCGAAATTGGTGTTCTCGAAGTAGATGAAATTAAAACGATTCTAATACATAGACACAAAAATAACCCGTGACGGACGGAGCAAGGAGAACATAAAAGGTAGACTAGCACTGACAGAAAGGGCATTCCTGGCCACTAGAAGTCTGCTAATGCCAGACATTAACCTTAATCGGAAGAAGAAACTTCTGAGAATGTAAGTTTGGAGCACAGCATAATGTGGTAGGGAATATGGACTTTGGGAAAACTGGAACAGAAGAGAATCGAAAAATTTGAGATCTGGCACAGAAGAATGTTGAAATTTATTATGGAGACTGACAAGGCAAGGAACAAGGTGGTTCTCTGCAGAACCGGCGAAGAAAGGAAAGGAAAGCAAACACTGACGAGAATGAGGAACAGGATGGTAGAACGTCTGTTCAGATGCCCGGCAACAACTTCCATGATCCTAAAGGGTGCTTTAGAGTGCAAAACCTGTAGAGGAGAACAGAGAATGAAATACATGCATCAAATGATTTAGGACGAATGTTACAATTGCTACATTGAAATTAGGATGTTTCCGCTATTTCAGCTATTTCAATAACACGCAGACCATTCCGACTCCGCTAGAACTGGTTTCAAAAGTGGCCAGCAAAATCAAGAAATATGGGCTAGCAGTGTAGTAGGATGAGTCCAGGAATACGATCTTTCTTGAATGTGTTGTGGACAGCCGATCATTTTACACTGAAGTTTTCAAACATTGGTGTGACCATAAATGTGAAGGATTTTAAAGGATATAGGACTTAGAATATGCCAGTATGAGTCCTGTTAGATATACTCATTTTAATTTGTTAAGTGATAGTGCCCCTGTATCGAATCATCCCCAGTGACAGTATGCCAGGCCCTGGGTCTGGTGTGCGTATCTAGCACTTAGGGGGAAAAATTATCTTATTACAGTTCTAGAATAATGTTATCGCATTGTGTTTATCCTACTGTTTGTTTCTTGGGTGTAATATAAATGCTTTACAATGACTGAGTTAAAAGCAAAAGTGGCTACCACTCAAGATGCTGTCACATTGTCACATCAGGTAGTTCATCTAAGAGTGAATAATACAGGCATGCATAAACAAAAGCTGAGAGAGAGGACAGAATCTATTCTAGTTTAGTTATCCCCATCCTATATTCAGATACCATTATCCGGTGTAATATTTTTTTTTTCTGGTAAGGCTGAAAAAGACATATCAGTATATGAAAGATATCATATTACCGCCTTTAGCTGCTGGTAAAGTACTTCGTTTATACTACCAGTTTCAGTCGTTTGACCATCATCAGGTTCATGAAAGTATTCACTGCATCATGTTAGGTAAAATGTAACACCTTTATCATTAGGTGGTAAATGCATCAATTATACTCTGTTGTCATCTTGTTATACAAACTTCATCTTCAGTCTATAAAAACTGTGCTAAGTTGTGTACTCATTCACATTAAAAGTACCAAATATAACAAGAAACCTTGACAAGTTGAGGCAATGCAAGCGTTTTTGCACTGTGGATCTACCGAATAGCTACTATTAGTTGGAAATAGCAACATAGGACCAGCCGAAAACAACATTTACAGTTCCTTAGGAACACTAGAAGTCTCATTAAATACTGTTTAGTTTTCAAAATGCACCAGAAATGTTTCGACGTACGCTGGACTGAATTTCGAGGGGATTAAAACCAAATAAGTTTATAATGTACCTGCATGTTATTATCGTGTTTACAAAAGATATGAAAGAGCATGTGCCACAGCTGAGAGAAGTTCTTACGAGATTAGATGCAGTCCACCTAACCCTTAGCATAGAAAGGTGTCATTTTGCACTTAAAAAATAAACTACTTGGAGTATGTAACCAACCCACATGATGTAAAAACTGATCCATCATTGGTGAATGCTACACAGAGGTATCCAACAACTTAGGTAGGCCAGGAATTGGAGTCACGTTTGGGATTAACAAATTATTACAGGAAACATGTCTCAGGATCTTTGGAAATAGCATGTCCTCTCTCACACTTATTAGAGAAAGGTATAAAATTCGACTGGACCTCAGAGTGTGCAGGATTATGAAAAATAATTAATTTTATCTTGTGACACTAAAAAGAAGCAGTATTGCAGTGGCCTTAGTAGGAAGATTGTAGTGACTCAGACAAGAGGTTGTACTGTTGTAGAGTGGCAAAGAACCCAAGCTGCTGACACAGATTACGAAATACATACAGCATAGCTACAGTTAATTGCACACAGTAGTGTGTTGTGTAAGACATTAAATCTTGGGCCATGTGTTGTGCTTCCTATCAACTGCGAGAAGCAGTATTAAAATAGGCACGTAATCATGCAATATCTGGTAATGGAAAGGCAGAGAAACAGATTGAAGGGCAGCATACTGGTGGTCTATGCATAGACGTAATGTAGAGTAGTATGTTCGGAACTGCGTGTCACGTGTGCAAAAGGCGGAGTTAAGTCATCAGCGAGTTCCAGAGGTTAGAAACAGCCAGTAAACCTTTTGAAACGATTAGAATGAACATTTTAGGACGCTTTGGGCAGACACCACTGGGAAACTGCTCTTTTCCGACCATACATCATTTTTTGCTCTATGTGAATGGTCACTATCCTGAATTAGTAAGCAGTAGTTAATGATTGGTTACTAAAGTTCCATGTTCTAGAAATGATAGTCACAAATCAGGGCATCAACTTTATCTTGAAACTGATGAAGCAGTTGTGCCATTTAATGCATATTTAAAAGCTGTGAACAAGGCCATTACATCCACTGGCTAATAGAAGAATGGATAATATACATATGGTAGGAAAAATGCTATGCCAGTGTGTAAATTGCTGTCATAATGACTGGGATACTTTATTGGTGTAAATAGTCACAGTTTATAATGCTTAGACTAATTAAAGTAATGGTCTATCAGCATCTGAGGTGATATATTGTCGAAAATGCCATCTCAATTTGAGGTAATGAAATCTAAGGTGGGTAAAAACGGTGAGCAGCGAGAAATTTCGTTAAAGCTTTGAGAGACGTCTGGAAAAAACTGAAAAAAGGCAATACCAAGCCCTTGAATTTCAAGATACATTGTGGCTGCACAGTGCTAAGTTATTGATGATGTGATTCGGTGGCTGCTACTGACAAGTTCATACACCCCAGAGGTGAAAAGAAAGAAATTCTTCATCCATTATCAAGGTCTATATGAAGTTACACTCCTGGAAATGGAAAAAAGAACACATTGACACCGGTGTGTCAGACCCACCATACTTGCTCCGGACACTGCGAGAGGGCTGTACAAGCAATGATCACACGCACGGCACAGCGGACACACCAGGAACCGCGGTGTTGGCCGTCGAATGGCGCTAGCTGCGCAGCATTTGTGCACCGCCGCCGTCAGTGTCAGCCAGTTTGCCGTGGCATACGGAGCTCCATCGCAGTCTTTAACACTGGTAGCATGCCGTGACAGCGTGGACGTGAACCGTATGTGCAGTTGACGGACTTTGAGCGAGGGCGTATAGTGGGCATGAGGGAGGCCGGGTTGACGTACCGCCGAATTGCTCAACACGTGGGGCGTGAGGTCTCCACAGTACATCGATGTTGTCGCCAGTGGTCGGCGGAAGGTGCACGTGCCCGTCGGCCTGGGACCGGACCGCAGCGACGCACGGATGCACGCCAAGACCGTAGGACCCTACGCAGTGCCGTAGGGGACCGCACCGCCACTTCCCAGCAAATTAGGGACACTGTTGCTCCTGGGGTATCGGCGAGGACCATTCGCAACCGTCTCCATGAAGCTGGGCTACGGTCCCGCCCACCGTTAGGCCGTCTTCCGCTCACGCCCCAACATCGTGCAGCCCGCCTCCAGTGGTGTCGCGACAGGAGTGAATGCAGGGACGAATGGAGACGTGTCGTCTTCAGCGATGAGAGTCGCTTCTGCCTTGGTGCCAATGATGGTCGTATGCGTGTTTGGCGCCGTGCAGGTGAGCGCCACAATCAGGACTGCATACGACCGAGGCACACAGGGCCAACACCCGGCATCATGGTGTGGGGAGCGATCTCCTACACTGGCCGTACACCACTGGTGATCGTCGAGGGGACACTGAATAGTGCACGGTACATCCAAACCGTCATCGAACCCATCGTTCTACCATTCCTAGACCGGCAAGGGAACTTGCTGTTCCAACAGGACAATGCACGTCCGCATGTATCCATGCCACCCAACGTGCTCTAGAAGGTGTAAGTCAACGACCCTGGCCAGCAAGATCTCCGGATCTGTCCCCCATTGAGCATGTTTGGGACTGGATGAAGCGTCGTCTCACGCGGTCTGCACGTCCAGCACGAACGCTGGTTCAACTGAGGCGCCAGGTGGAAATGGCATGGCAAGCCGTTCCACAGGACTACATCCAGCATCTCTACGATCGTCTCCATGGGAGAATAGCAGCCTGCATTGCTGCGAAAGGTGGATATACACTGTACTAGTGCCGACATTGTGCATGCTCTGTTGCCTGTGTCTGTGTGCCTGTGGTTCTGTCAGTGTGATCATGTGATGTATCTGACCCCAGGAATGTGTCAATAAAGTTTCCCCTTCCTGGGACAATGAATTCACGGTGTTCTGATTTCAATTTCCAGGAGTGTATTTAGCTAACTTCACCAGTCAACGGGAAGCTGTAGCTGAAGACGTGAACAGCGGTCAAACATGTTGGATGTATACATACTTTTAAGAGTGCATCTGATATGTTACCACTTGTGTCAGTGCCACTGCCAAAGAGGGGGCTGTTGGACAGAAGGAAGGAGGAAACAGCCACACCTATGTAAGATATATACCATTTATTATATGTGTTGAGGTCATGGAACTAATAGTATGTGAAGTTTTTTGTGTTTTTGGGCGTATTTATTGTGTCATATACCATGGAAGCCAAAATGTGTCAGTTTTGTACAAATGGTGAAGGAAGTTGTAGTGGCATTCTGAGCTAATAGTTGCAGATGATAATATATTTGGAAACGTCAGTTTGTGGTAGGTTAACAGCTATTTTAGGGATATAATATATGCAGTTCGCGCGGGTTAATTTGTCACATTGTCACGGTAATGCTGGGTTCATTGCAGTTACAAAAAAATAACAGAAAATGGAAATGAATTTTGATATGTGTGTCAGAAAATATTGATTGTGGCTACGCAATTCTGGAGTCACGTTAATATACATGAGAATTGTATCAGCATTATTGTGTGCTTTTTACGATTGGACATGTCCAGGATCTTAGAAATTTTGTGCTGCTTTGGCTTGTGCTTAAAAATTATTTCCTAGTAGAAATTGCTACTGCCTGAAGTATGAAGGATGGTGGAGTCTTGCACCACTGGTGTAAGTACAAATATTCAAAGTGGCGACGAACTATTGATCTAAATTAACATTATGGTAGGAGATTGGAATAACAGAGAATTGTGAACATGGTTCGATGAACCCCCTGCCACGCATTTCAATGTGATTTGCAGAGTATCCCTGTAAATGTAGATGTAGGGTAAATGAAAGTCATTGCTGACTGATGAATGAGTTACTCGGTATTTAGGGGACAGTTGCAATTAGTTTCTTTATTTTACTAGGAATATTCCATTATTGCCTTAGTGAGCCACGGGATTGTTTCTTATTTTTTATATCTGAGGTAATATTTGTTGCATCATATTGATTGTGTACCAAATATTTATCTACTTAGACATGTTGGTAGCATCACAAAAGACGTGAACTATTGTGGAACAAATACTTCAATTATGGAAAAATATCACAGTAATTACCATTACAAAATCATGGTGATGGAAAACTCAACTTTGAGTACCACCTTGCATTTGGATTTCATTTGTGTAGCCTATGTCTATCTATGACAGAAGATAACCTACGCTCATGATTTCTCTTTACACCATATATCGACTCATTGAATCAACCTTAACAAATAAATGGATCCCAAGCACACAATTCACTTAACATTGTAGACTGGACTGTGCTAGCATAAGATAAGTTGGAATGAGAAGCATATATAAGAGTAAAAAAAAATATATGCAATTTTAGCAATCTGCAGAATTAATACCAGCCTGCGATCCACGGGACTGAATCTTCTGAAGTGTGGAGGAATGTTAGGCCACTATCTTTCCAAATGAGCATCCATAGCTTGTGACTAGCAAAGCTGGATGGATGTCTACCACACTCTGCTGTAGAATTTGGAATGTGCTGAGCTGTCATGACTGAAACCTGCGTTTCAGATGTGAGTGAACTGAGTTACTACAGACTGCACTCACTGCCTGCTGCCAGGTTTGGCAGGTTATTATGAGGGCTGGTTTGCTGCATTGGTGACACTATGCTGAGGCATGGCGTTGCACGTCCTGTTGTAACTGCGCCAGGTTGAGTGACCACAAATACCACCTGCCATGCCAGACACTGCTTGTTGTTGACCATAGCATAAAATGATATCGATCCAAAGAGGGTCCTCCTATTTCAACTACAACTTGACGCTATCTCCACTTGCTGCAGGTCTATGGGGAACTAAACTGATGTCTTGCAGCTATGGCCTACTTATATCTCACATCAACCCACTCCACGTTAGCTTCTGCAGATCTTTGGTTTACAGCCCACACTTGGGTGCCTCCTTCACGACATCTGCTGTAAGCTGCTGGCTGATGTATGAATCTGCGCCTAACAGTGTGACCAGCCTGCACTGGGGTTTGCTGTCACTGTGTGCTTGGCATAAGCAGGTATGGTGCAGCTCTACACTGCTGAGGCGTTTACTTTGCTTCTTCTGTGTCCCTCTTTCTGGCCCTGAGTCTTTGTGATGGTAAGAATCTCCTGATGTTATGTGCTGACCCAAGCAAACACCACCACCAATGTTAAGTATGTGTCGCTGGGGCGCTGATTATTATGGTTGTATGCATTCTGCCTGTATGCTTCTATGACGTCTGAGGAACTAAGTCCTGGTGCCTACTGCCCTGTTTACCATTCTGCATCGTCGTCATGGAATACTATGTGGTCGATACCATGCAGACCATCGTGACCCTGTAAGACTAATTTATTAAACATACGAATTTCTCTACTTGTTTTAGTTTTCCTTTGTATTTGGGTGGTCATTGTTGTTTCAGCTCCCTCATGTTCAGTTATATCAGGTTCAGTGTGGACATCCTGAAAGAGGTTATGTTGGTGTGTCTTACTTTGATCCAATACAATTTTATCATGAGTGAGATTCCTAACTATCTGCTCTAGATAGTTTTCAGAGACGGCCTGTGGGAAAATTTTTGCTAGACGTCTTGTTATGCCCATCACTAACAAAACTGTAACTATCCCTGTCATGTTTGATGACTTAACGTCACCTCCAACAATTATAATATGATTGAGAAACTTATGTACTAGCAAACGGACGTTTTCTGTAAGGTTTTTGATCAGAGGCGGTCTGGTGGTGGACAGGAGGATTGAATTCCAATTTTGTACTCACTATGAAAACTGAGTCTTGCCCAATCAATCTCACATGCTGATTCAGTTTCTGTCTTAGTTGACTGTACTTTCTTGTCTACTGCGACAAGTATACCACCTCCATTTCCCATCACCTTATCCTTTCGATATACGGTTAAATTTTTCCAATTATCTCACTGCTGTCAGTTTCGCTTTTTAACCAGTGTTCTGTACTTAGTACAGTGTATGATCCACAGTTTTTTACGAGCAGTTAAAAATCTAACCCTTTGTTGCGATTGCTTTGGCAGTTATCCACCAGAATTTTATTATTCTGTCCTGTGGAAGGCTTTCTCTGGATCTTACACTGATACTTCCAGGTCTTCTACAGCTATCATTGTCCAGATTGGCTGTAGAGTCAGCTAACTTAAGAAACCCTTATGTGCACCCCATATCCAGTCACCAACGTAAGTAACAACCACTGACACGTAGTGTGTACCTGACCCTACAGTTCTCCGCCACATGGTGCAAGTCTAGGAGGACACAGCCTTTGTTGTCTCTCGTCCAAGCCCTCTATTCGACTGAGAACCAGAGGGCCACGATCTGTTCTGGGAAAAGTACTGTAGATTGTGATCTATGCTGGAGCACTGTTAGCAAGGCTGGCATTGCCATACTTCTCTGTTAATCTCATAAGTGATCCAAATATGTTTAATAGGAGAGATGTGTTTTACAGTAGCGAAGATGAACAAGTACCCATAGGTCTTAAGCAGTATACTTTAGAGCCTATTTTTACTGGGCAATTTCTTCTTGTTTGATTCCATACTACCTCCTTCAAATACGTAGAAAGCAAAGAATTTGCAGCAGAAGAGACGTTTTTCGCAGTATCTTTGGTTATATGTTAATCTTTGGCTATCAGACAGTGCATTTTGAGCGGATGCCGTCACTGTCATTCTGCTGCGACAGTTTGTGTCCACTGGCCAGTAAGTGAGAATATCTGATGGCAGACGTGGCGAACAGAGAATGATATTTCTTTGAGATGCTCCCCGGTATAACGGAGGATTGATGATGGTTTCTGAGATGCTTTCGTATAGTGACTGTACATTTGGAGAGGTAACATGTACAGCGTTATTATTTGCTGCAAGAGCGTCTCGCACAAAATGGCTCTGAGCACTATGGGACTTAACTTCTGAGGTCATTAGTCCCCTAGAACTTAGAACTAGTTAAACCTAACTAACCTAAGGACATCACACACATCCATGTCCGAGGCGTATCGCACATTTGCCATCCTTGTTGTGTTGTTAGGCACAGCTGTGATTCCTATTAACTTCAGTTATACTTTGGTATCCAGTGTAAAATTGTCACTCCTGTGTTCAGCGTTCTGATAACTCTTTTCCACCCATCGTCTTCCAGCTAAAACAATTTCATAAGAGAAAGCAATGGTATATTTGATGTAACTTAAATATTATTTGTCTGAATCCGTTTTCATTATTTATGACAATGCCAAAGGAAGAGCATAGTTTTCAGGTTAAAGTGATTATTCTCTGTGTTATTAAGAAGTCGTCATACAATTTCTATCTGAAGCAACATTTTCATTCATTTGCCAACATATCAGTATGCTTCTCACACAGTTTCACACTAAAGCTGAACACAACTGTGCTGTTACTCCCTGCACAACTATGTGAACATCTAGGAGCAGTTTCTGGTAACAAGAATAAACCCTTTTGCAAAGTACCTGTAAATGAATTTTAGACTATCTGACACACAATGATTTCTTATAGGAATGTGCAGCAGTGATTTATTATGCGGTAAACCAGAGCAGAGTTATCCATTGCGCAGTCAGGAATCATCAGTGGGTCCAAACGAACTTCGTGAGGTGGAGTTAGGAAACTGTGTTCATTTGTAAATTTTTTTACATAATTCAGCAGGTGCAATTTCCAAATGTACAGATTCAGTACACCACAGTTACCCTGTGTGCTGTGTCTGATGAGAAAACCGTTCCGTGTATTGGTGACAGTCATTCCTTGTATTCCATTTCATTTATAGATTGCCAGATTCAGTTAGGAGTTATTTGCATTACGCACATTAATGGAATTTATATGTTTGAAAGTAGTGCGGCTATGGCTATTCTGGTTTATAATACATTGACCCTGTTTTATTCAGAATTTAAAGTACATGGCTTCTCAGTGATGAAAATAGAGTGAGACACTGTTCTTGTAGGATGAAACAGCACTGTTTATTTTATGAAAATACAGATCAGAAGTGATACTGAATAGGCAGTTGGGACAGCTTAACTTATATTTTCGAATCATTAAGAAATTAATGAAGGATACTAAAATACTATACAGAGGTAAACATAAGTAAACGTAATTTTTTCTGTTGTCCGTCGTTCCTAAGTTCCTTAGCCATTCTACCTTCCCCAAACACCAGGTAAAACATGGTCATGAGCCACACAACATGGAAGAAGATATGAAAGTTATTAGAGTCAATAAGCACAACAAAAAACTCCTGACATTACAAGAAAACTTTCACATACGAAGAGCCCTTGCAATGAAAAAGAAAGTACTTAATGACCAATCCATCTCTGATTACTAAAACACTAAAACAATAACAAACAGTTATCTGGAACATTACAAGAATAAATAATTAATGAATCTTCCTCTAACCAGTCTCTCACAGAGATGACACACACGCTCACAGACACACATACACACACGCGCAAAACGAATGAAAAATGTCAAACCACACACATAACACATGCAAAAGGCGAAAGATGGACATACAGTGACAGCTGGCAACAGTACACACTGTAAACACACACATGTTGATAGCAAAATGAAAAGTGTAAGTGATGTGTTTTAACAAATGTGGGAAGAAAAAGCCACCTGGAGCTTGGGGGCTAACGAACACATCTCTGTCACCTCACATATGGGTTAGCCAGCACTGGAAATCGCAAGTAACACCGAACGATAATTTCGCCTCAAAAAATTTGTGCTACAAAAGGTGATCCTAATCTGGAAATCAAGAGAAAAACACAACAAAATGGAGCGTAGTAACATATTATAACTACTACGTAATACACTTATTATACACATAAAAAGAAACATGTATTGCAGGCCACTGAAGATGCTTCAGAAGCAAAAGAAACGAAAGGTGTGTGGCAGTAAACAAAGTTGTTTTCATTTAGTTGCATAGCAACTAAGATACCTCCATGAATAAAATAAACTTTCCTACTTCTATTAAAGTGCACAGATTATACAGTAATGGTACTAAGAAACATTTTTAAGTAAGAGGATTTCTCACAGACAATTTTCCGATTAGAAGCACTAGCACTGGAAATATCACGTAGTTTTCAATAACCAATTTAGGTTGATTAGTCACATATTTTAAGTATTTTCGTACAACAAACAACAGATAAGCTGTAGACGTTAAACCCAATTCTTCCTTAGACATTCAGTCAGACTTTGAGACAGTTCCTCTCCATCTCACATACCTTCGATGTACTCTTGCAATCTGTCTCCATTTCTTCTGAATTAGAGCTTTTCCATTAGCACCACTAAAGTTAAAAACTTTCTCTGAGGTGATATTTAATCATCCTGTAGGTCGTATATGTTTTTCCTGCTGTTTTACCTTTCACAATAGTTCAAGACGTTTCTTTCATGAATTCTAATTTAGCCAGTTTTACAACCTGTTAATATCATTCCTAAACAGCCACCATTGATAACTTCCTGCAGCATTTATAAGATTTTATATTCCTTCTGTCGTAAAGCTCGAGTTTTTATGAGTTATCCATGACTTCTTCTGCACTTCGTCTAGAATAAATATCGTGTCTTGTCCTGCTTTAATTGTATTCCACTTCTCTTCTACTGAACTACTCCTATTTTCTACGTACTATTCCTACTTTCGACTTATTTATTTAGACTATTACTCAGTGACTCAAGAAATTTCCACTAAGTCTCATTCTGTCCTAAATTTTCAGTATTTCATTTTACAATGCATTCATTTTCCTTTATCCTCTTGAATACAAACCTGCTGTTAATCGCTACCTCATCAATTCCCTATTCCTCCTATGTTCTCTCCCTTTCGTCATCAGCAGCTTCAGATGAGGGACTGAAAACGTATAAAAGGGTGTTTGGTGTTGGTTTGGTTTCAGTCCTCAGGAGAATAATTTGGACATTTCCGTACTTACCCTCCTGTTCAACTTTCTATTCATAACGACGCCGACATGTGTTACACCATTAACTCACACTGTTTCTGTAACAATACACACAGCCAACCAGAAATCTCAATCCTGTTTCACTGCAATAATAAGTACAAAGCGTAACTCTAGTCTTCTCATTCCTCTTCTAAGATTCTCTAGTTTCTCTATAACATCCAAACTTAAAAAATTCCATGCCCCGATCAGGAGAACGTTAGGATAATTCTTGACCTTCTAAAGCTAGTTTACATCTGGAATTATCCGAAAGCGAAGTGGTCATCTACAGATTATGTTAGATGATTGCAGTTCTCGTGATTAAACTTAGCCTTTTATATACTCATGTTATTTATCATTGTTCGTCTTGCCCCTCTTAAAGTGGCTGGGCTGAATCTTTTCTGCTGGTCTGACTTCTTTTGACTAGCCGTAGGCACAATGAGGGTGACTGTTTATACTTAGAAACTTTGGTTCCATAACTGATGATTTTGATTCAAAATCTAAATAGTCATTGAGGTCTAATTCACAACCATGAAAAACTGAATTAATCGTCTGAGACTCTAATATTATCATGATCATATTATGATAGCATTTACAACAGCTGACGTTAACGACCCAGGCATGTATTAGGTTGGTTCATAAGTCAGTTGCGGTTTTGTTTTGTGTCGGAGTCCCGTTTGCTATCGGTTTATTTATCGATTGTCATTTTTTATTAATAGTTCACTGTTGCTGTTTGAGTCTAGATATTGTCATTTTGGCATTTGTAGATAGTGAATGGAGCTGTGGACCCTGGAAAATGGAGTGCCAAGTGGAAAAAATGGGAACATTTCCGACGTATTATTCTGTATGAGTTCCGTAGAGGGGTGACAGCAGCAGAGGCAGCCATAACATTTGCTTCGTGTACGGGAATAACGCAACTGAGCACAGCACGGCAAAAAATGGTTTTCTCTTTTTAAGGAGGATTGTTTGACGTTAGTGGCTCTCCACGTTCAGGAGGACCTTCGGAGAATGATGAAGATTGTTTAAAAGCACTGATCAACAATGTTCAGGTCATTGTACTTGAGAACTTTGAAATTTGAGGAACTGTGATCATTCCATCATCGTGTCACATCTGCATGCAATGGGGATGGTTAAAAATGGGGTATACGGGTACCTGCTCTAAGCCAAAATCACAAAATCAGCGGATATCCAGCTCGTCAGCAACTGGCTCGTGGATAACATCGGCTTTTTATATCTGTACCGTTACTGGTGACGAAAAATGGTGTCCTTACGCTGACAAGAGGAAAAAGAAATGAGTCGTTGAGTCTAAACAAAGCAGCAACTCTCCGTAACTGTGCACATCCATAAAAGATAATGTTATACATCTGGCGAACAGCGACGCTGTAGTGTGGTGCTAACTGCTTCTCCGCGGTGTAACCATCACTGCTGACATTTATTGTCAATAAATGAGAAGTCTGGAAGAAGCAGTCCAGGAGCAACGACCAATGGTTATATCCCACGATTACACTCCAACCGCGTTCTGCCAGACTGACAGAAGACATTGTATAGGAGTTGCGTTGGGAAGTCATCGCACACCTACCTTATTCATCTTGTGCCCTCAGAATTACACAATTTTTCCGCCCCTTACCGAACAACATTCCAGGAACATCTTTTCCGACGAAAATACCCTCCGAACATTGCCCGATGAGTTCTTCGCCTAAAAACGACGTAATTTCCGCAGTCACAGAATCGAAAATTAACCCCAACGTAGTCAGACTGTTCTTACTGATGAATAAATGGCTCTGAGCACTATGGGACTTAACATCTGAGGTCATCAGTCCCCTAGAACTTAGAACTACTTAAACCTAACTAACCTAAGGACACCACACACATCCATGCCCGAGGCAGGATTCGAACCTGCAACCGTAGCGGTCGCGCGGTTTCAGACTGAAGCGCTCACAACCGCTTGGCCACACCGGCCGGCTCTGATGAATAAAGTCTCTGTTACGCGCATCTGTTGTGTTTCTTAAGCTTATGGAAAACAGCTACAAACACAGGTCTACACATCAACCTAATAGTTATGCATAGCTTTCCGACGACACTTCTTGAAAGCGAGAATGACCAGCACTTATTTTTCCATTCTCTTTCAGTTCTCCGTTGTGCCTGAAACTTACGCAATATTGCATCTTAAGGGGGAACAAATATCTTTAACGTAATTTATACAGAGTTTTGCAGATACCTTATCACGTTCACTTGCCTTTAAGTGTTGAGCGGTTTTTACTGATTTTCTGTTTAGCGATCACATTTCGAAGTTGTTGTGACGATGGAAGGCAGAACTGTACTGTGATGTACTTTAGTGAAACAATTTCGGTAGACAGTAATCACTATTTCGTCCTTCTCTGTGTCATCTTGTGTTTCGTTGACATTCTGATCACTCAGCATCTTAATAATCGCATGCTAAGTAATTTGACCAGATGCGACGAACTATAGACCAATCTCTCTACTCAGCGTATATAAAGTATTGAAAATGTTCAATGGCACTGAAGAGGTAGTAGATAAAATAATCCCATTCGAGCAGGAGGGCTTTAGAGGAAACGGAGTCGTTGCGATTAAGAGTTAAATATCGCAAAATTGGTCGAAGTTAGATTTCAGAGGCCTCCAATCGCATGCAGGTTCCGTCGATCTGATGATGCTGTACAATATGAAGATAGGAGTACAGTCTACAGTTTATTGACGCAGTTTCATGTCAGAAGCTAGTATGTTTATTCTACAACACACTGTATGACCGTATATTCTGAGTTTTTCTGAATGGGAAAGCTAGGAGATGGAGAGCACTGAACAATGGACTGCCTCAAGGACCAGTCCTAACTCCCATCTTGCATAATTTGCATGTCACGACATTCCAGCTACTAGTTCCAAGAAAATACGTGTGTACTTCAGCTAGCATTAATACGCTGCAAGAAAGATACCAAGCATTGTGAAAGTACATTCTCAAGTGACCTCACTGTGATGAAACGGCAATTTTACAACCCAAGAAAACTACAGATCGCAACGTACCATCTCCGTAATAAAAAGCCACACAGAAAGTTACACGTACTATACCACGGTGGTCGAAGTTTGTCATAATTACGTCTCTAATTACCTAGATGTCACCCCTGTATGAGCCTGTGAAATAAGATTGGCTCCACAGTACATCGACTAGACAAAACAGCTCGAAACAGCTGACGAGCAAATGTAGATAAGTTTCGCAATGATGCAGTTTCACTTGTGTGCTCATCTGTGGAATTTGATGCCTCCACATGGGGAAACAGGGCACGTTGATAGTGGTAGTCTAAATGAGGCGATACTGCCCAATCACACTGTGGTCTCTTCCAAACTAGAGGTCAACAAACAATTAAATTCACAGTCTCCTATTATTCCACAAATCCATGTTACGGATTTCATAGACACTGAAGAATAAATTAGTTTGGATGCAGCCCATTCCAGGAGTATGGTCCCAGGGTTCACTTGTGCTACAGGCTTTGTGTTCCATGTACCAAGCAATAAGTCAAAACACTTCATAAATAACATTTATTATTTAAACACAGTTCACATACACAGTCACTTTAATGTCAAAACGCATGGGGCAGGTTTTTTCACAAACGCCAAGCTACCTTTCGAAGACAATCACAGATTTACAGGTACCGGAGTTTTAACGACCTAACTCAGTTTCAAATCACACAGAACTGTTTACTGTGTGTTTTAAATAACCTGTACAATTATGGACATGCCTCTCCCCAACAGTTTAAGGGATGTGAGGTCAGAAAAACTAATTGTAGATACACTGACGGAAAAATCACAAGATCAAAAAATAATTAATGTGAGTAAGGGAATTTTGGGAACACAATTGTCTAGGGAACATATGAAAGCGATTAACTTTGCAAGATCACAAGTTAATATAAGGGTGGATAAGCCATTGCAAATGTGAAATTCTAATAAATTAATAACCAGTGTAGCGGCCATAAAGCTGAATGCAAGCAATCAAACGTTCATGCATTGTGTTGCACAGGTGCAGGTAGTCAGTTTGTGGAATGGAAATCCATGTCTTTGCACATGGTGGGTCAGAAGAAGGGCGGTTAACGTTGTTTGTGGATTACGCTGGATGATGTCTCATATGTGCTCGACTGGAGACAGATCTCGTGATCAAGGAGGCCGAGGCAGCATGTCGACACTCTGTAGAGCATTTTGGGTTACAAGAGCGATACGTGGACACAGGTTATCCTGTTGGAAAACTCTCCCTGGAATGCAGTTCATGAATGCCATCACAACAGATCGAATCACCAGACTGACGAACAGATTTGTAGTCAGGTTGTGATGGATAACCACGAGAGTGCTCCTGCTGTCATGCGGATTCTCACTCCAGGCCATACCTGCAGTCGTAGTGCCAGTGTGTCTAGCACAGGCAGGTTGGTTGCAGGCCGTCAACTGACGCCTTCTAACCAACATACAGCCATCAATAGCACCGAGAGAGAACCAGCTTTCTTCAGAAAACACAATAGATCTCCATCCCGCCCTGCAATGAGCTCTCGCTTGACACCAGTGAAGTCGCAAATGGTGGTCGGATTCAGTCAGTGGAAATCACGCTGCAAGGTGTCTCACTGGGGGCTGCCCTTGAAGTAGGCGAATTTTAACAGTTCTTTGTGTCACTGTGGTACCTACTGCAGCTCAAATTACTACTGCAGATATAGTACAATGACCTTACCCGTTGCGAGTGTCCCCAATTGGAAGAAGGAAGCTGTAGGCCCTTCTTAAAGAAGTGGGTTTGTTCTGAAAGTACTCTTTGCAGCGGTACTGTCAATAGGACATACTGTGAACTGCCCACTCCAAGCCTTCAAATGTGGCGAGAGTGAATTTCATGAAGTGACACTCAGTGCTATGGCCTGCTTGTCGAATTTAAACATTAACCTGTATACGCATTGTGATTGCTTATGAATATATCAGGTGGTTACAATTAAAGTTTCCCTATTTAACACTTTATATAAACCGGAAACTAACTACCGTACGAGTACCAAAGTATGGGGTGCATGATTTCCACTCGTCACTGCGCCACCGTCCAGTTCCAACTATTTCCACCAGGTGCGGTGATTATTCATCGTGATTCATAGTCTCAGACACCTGACCTGTCGCACTGCACGTGTTAGCATGAGCTCGGACAAAAGGAGCAGGGCATTCCTGGTGAAGCTCTATTAAGAAAACAACAGTAATGCTGCAGCTGCATTTCGAGAATATCGTCAGCTGAAAGGATTACGAAAGGGTCCTATCGCTCCATCTGCTGTGCGGAGCATGATGAAGTTTGAATCAGCTGGAGAACTGCGTGTCGCTCCGGGAAGAGGCCGACAATCAGTTGCACCACAGGTGGTTGATGAAATCGTCGTTGCTATGGCAGACAACGCTGCGCGCAATTCTACATCTACGTGATTACTCTGCGATTCACATTTAAGTGCTTGGCAGAGGGTTCATCGAACCACAATCATACTATCTCCCTACCATTCCACTCCCGAACAGCGCGCGGGAAAAACAAGCACGTAAACCTTTCTGTTCGAGCTCTGATTTCTCTTATTTCATTTTGATGATCATTCCTACCTATGTAGGTTGGGATCAACAAAATATTTTCGCATTCGGAAGAGAAAGTTGGTGACTGAAATTTCGTAAATAGATCTCGCCGCGACGAAAAACGTCTTTGCTTTAATGATTTCCATCCCAACTCGCGTATCATATCTGCCACACTCTCTCCCCTATTACGTGATAATACAAAACGAGCCGCCCTTTTCTGCACCCTTTCGATGTCCTCCGTCAATCCCACCTGGTAAGGATTCCACACCGCGCAGCAATATTCTAACAGAGGACGAATGAGTCTAGTGTAAGCTGTCTCTTTAGTGGACTAGTTACATCTTCTAAGTGTCCTGCCAATGAAACGCAACCTTTGGCTCGCCTTCCCCACAATAATATCTATGTAGTTTTTCCAACTGACGTTGTTCGTAATTTTAACACCCAGGTACTTAGTTGAATTGACAGCCTTTAGAATTGTACTATTTATCGAGTAATCGAATTCCAACGGATTTCTTTTGGAACTCATGTGGATCATCTCACACTTTTCGTTATTTAGCGTCAACTGCCACCTGCCATACCATACAGAAATCTTTTCTAAATCGCTTTGCAACTGATACTTGTCTTCGGATGACCTTACCAGACGGTAAATTACAGCATCATCTGCAAATAACCTAAGAGAACTGCTCAGATTGTCACCCAGGTCATTTACATAGATCAGGAACAGCAGAGGTCCCAGGACGCTTCCCTGGGGAACACCTGATATCACTTCAGTTTTACTCTATGATTTGCCGTTTATTACTACGAACTGCAACCTTCCTGACAGGAAATCATGAATCCAGTCGCACAACTGGGACGATACCCCATAGGCCCGCAGCTTGATTAGAAGTCGCTTGTGAGGAACGGTGTCAAAAGCTTTCCGGAAATCTAGAAATACGGAATCAACTTGAGATCCCCTGTCGATAGCGGCCATTACTTCGTGCGAATAAACAGCTAGCTGCGTTGCACAAGAACGATGTTTTCTGAAGCCATGCTGATTACGTATCAATAGATCGTTCCCTTCGAGGTGATTCATAATGTTTGAATACAGTATATGCTCCAAAACCCTACTGCAAACCGATGTCAATGATATAGGCCTGTAGTTCGATGGATTACTCCTACTACCCTTCTCAAACACTGGTGCGATCTGCGCAATTTTCCAATCTGTAGGTACAGATCTATCGGTGAGGGAGCGGTTGCTAAGTACGGAGCTATTGTATCAGCGTAATCTGAAAGGATCCTAATCGGTATACCGGACCTGAAGACTTTTCCGTATCAACCGATTTGAGTTGCTTCGCAACCCCTAAGGTATCTACTTCTAAGAAACTCATGCTAGCAGCTGTTCGTGTTTCAAATTCTGGAATATTCCATTCGTCTTCCCTGCTGAAGGAATTTCGGAAAACTGCGTTCAATAACTCCGCTTTAGCGGCACAGTCGTCGGTAACAGTACCATCGGCACTGCGCAGCGAACGTATTGACTGTGTCTTGGCGCTTGTGAACTTTACATACGACCAGAATTTCTTCGGATTTTCTACCAGATTTCGAGACAATGTTTCGTTGAGGAACCTATTAAAGGCATCTCGCATTGAAGTCAGTGCCAAATTTCGCACGTCTGTAATTTTTAGCCAATCTTCGATATTTCGCCTTCTTCTGAACTTTTCCGTTGCCTCTGTAACAGAGTTCGGACCTGTTTTGTGTACCATGGGGGATCAGTTCCATCTCTTACCAATTTATGAGGTACGAATCTCTCAATTGCTGTTGCTACTATATCTTTGAATTTGAGCCACATCTCGTCTACATTTGCATAGTCAGTTCGGAAGGAATGGAGATTGTCTCTTAGGAAGGCTTCTAGTGACACTCTATCCGCTTTTTTAAATAAAATTATTTTGCATTTCTTTCTGGTGGATTTGGAAGAAACGGTATTGAGCCTAGCTACAACGACCTTGTGATCACCAATCCCTGTATCAGTCATTATGCTCTCTATTACCTCTGGATTGTTTGTGGCTAAGAGGTTAAGTCTATTTTCGCAACCATTTACAATTCGCGTGGGTTCGTAGACTAACTGCTCGAAATAATTTTCGGAGAAAGCATTTAGGACAATCTCGGAAGATGTTTTCTGCCTACCACCGGTTTTGAACAAGTACTTTTGCCAATATATCGAGGGAAGTTTGAAGTCCCCACCAACTATAACCGTATGGCAGTGCGCGTGCTGTGTCACAGCAGTTGAAGAGTCCGAGGACCACTGTACGGGAGGTGAACCCTTCTCAAATGGCATCCGTACAAGATCCATATCGTATACTACAGGTTGATGATACCGATACAGTTGTAAGGTTCTAACACATCAGAAAAAGTTTTGCGTCACCCCAGTTCCCAGAACTCCTCAAGATAGACATTGACTGTGGATATTGTATTACAGACACAATCCCTTTGACTGTTCAGAAGTGTCACTAAACCCGCCCAAAGATGTAAACAACCGTGCATGAGCAGCGCATATTAGACGGAGGGGGTCGGACAGCCAAACAGTTCCAGTCATTTCACCAGGAAGGAGGCACACGGCTCGTGTTGTCTGTAATTATGCCTGGATGGTTAATACTGCGGTTCGATCGCGTCCGCATAGTTACTTTGTGCCAGGAAGGTCTCTCTTCAAGGAAAATGTCCAGGCGTCTAGGAGTGAACCAAAGCGATGTTGTTCGGACATGGAGGAGATACAGAGAGACAGAAACTGTCGATGACATGCCTCTCTCAGGCCGCCCAAGGGCTACTACAGCAATGGATGACAAGTACCTATGGATTATGGCTCGGAGGAATCCTGACAGCAACGCCACCATGTTCAAAAATGTTATTCGTACATCCACGGGATGTCGTGTTACGACTCAAAATGTGCGCAGTAGGCTGCATGATGCGCAATGTAACTCCAGACGTTCATGGCGAGGTCCATCTTTGCAACCGTGGCGCCAGGTAGATTGGTACAGATGGGCCCAGCAACATGCCGAATGGATCGCTCAGGATTGTAGTCAAGTCCTCTTCACAGATGAGTGTCGCATATGCCTTCATCCAGACAGTCCTCGGAGACGTGTTTCTAGGAAACCCGGTCTCGCTGGACGCCATACACACACTGTCTAGCGAGTGCAGCAAGGTATAGGTTCCCTGCTGTTTTGGATGGCATTATGTGAGGCCAACGTACGCCCCTGGTGGTCATGGAAGGCGTCGTACGACAGTACGATATATGAATGCCATCTTCCGACCGATAACGCTACCATATCGACAGCATATTGGCGAGCCATTCGTCTTCATGAAAAACAATTCGCGCCCCGATCGTGCACGTCTTCTGAATGACTTCCTTCAGGATAACGAAATCGCTCGACTAGAGTGGCCATCATTTTCTCCAGACAATGACCCTATCGAACATGCCTGGGATAGATTGAAAGGACCTGTTTATGAACGCCGTGGCCCACCATCCACTATGATGAATCTACGCCGAATGGCCGTTGAGAAGTAGGACAACCTGGACCAACATTGCCTTGATGAACTTGTGAATAGTATGCCACGACGAATACAGGCACGTATAAATGCAAGAGGACGTGCTGTTCGGTATTAGAGGTACCGGTGTCTACAGCAATCTGGACCACCAACTCTGAAAATCTCGCTATATATTAGTACAGGGTGCAATGTGTGGGTTTCATGAGCAATAAAAAGGGGGGAAGTGATGTTTATGTTTATCTCTATTCCTTCTGTATGGGTTCCGGAACTCTCGGAACCGAAGTGTGTATTATTTAGAAACACGACCGGTTTCGGGCTCTTATACGCCCATCTTCAGGTGTTATGCGGAAAACAGGAAGAGAAGCAAACAGGTTTACCAGTGTGCTTCCCTCTTCGTGAACGCTACCCCGTTCTCGGCGCTCGCTGGTAACACACCGCGTTCTGCGGTCCTGCGCTCTTCCACCGCGGCGCTCTGGCTCAGCACGTTGTTGAGCGTCCTGTGGTACAACCTACTGTACGACAAGGCAAACAATCCCGTCGGAGGAACATTCGCAACCGTACATTCTACTAGAGGTCGAAAATACCGCAACAGTATCAAATTTCTTTTATTTAGAACGCGACCGGTTTCGGGCACTTATACGCCCATCTTCAAGTGTTATACTGATAACAGCAGGAGACGGGATATAATAGTTTTTACACGCAGCAATACACATAAAAAACAAAGAAGAAAAGTTGCATAAGACATTTTAAAAACCACTTATCAGACTAGGTGCCGTAGAAGTCAATGGCAAAGTGACACCGAACAGTACAACGGACGACTGCATAGGTTGCAAGGATTGAAGTTGACGATGGCTGCCCCTGGACCATCTAATGGACGGACAAAGAACATTTTTCTGTGATAGGTGAGGTGAACAGAGAGAATTGCCGAATGTGGGAATCTTCACCTCCAGTCATTGTGCATTAAGCTCCCCTGTATGGTGAACGTATCACCGTGCGGTGTGGCTCCACGACTACGTTCATCATTGGCCCATTCGTTTCTGATCAGGTTAGCGCTCAAGGGCCAGGACGTGCAATGTGACTGGCCAGCGTCACTGTGATATGCTTCGCCAGCTTGTCATACCTGCCCTACAGGAGAGAGACGCACTGAAATCAATAGTTTCCGTGCAAGATGGAACCCCACTGCACATCGTTAGAGAAGTTCACCTGCTTCTCCGGGACACATTTGGAAAAAAATGTTCAAATGTGTGTGAAATCTTATGGGACTTAACTACTAAGATCATCAGTCCCTAAGCTTACACAATACTTAACCTAAATTATCCAAAGGACAAACCACACACCCATGCCCGAGGGAGGACTCGAACCTCCGCCGGGACCACACACTTGGACTTATCAGCCGATCGTTTCCAAATGCTTGGCCGACACGATCACGTGATCTCCCTCCCTGTGATTTCTGGCTGTCGGGCTACCTGGAGGACGGGGATTACCAGGGGAACTTTCACACATGTGCTGATCTGAAGCGCGGCTTATCAAGAGAGGTAGCCAGCATACCTATGGACATGCTTCGTTCTCCAGCCCAGAATGCAGTCCTGCGCTTTCAGGCTGTTCTGGACACGAATTGACATCGTATTGAGCTCGTTTTGTAGCAGTAATAGTATCAGTACGTAATGGTATGATGCACCGTAGCAGTTCATTAAAAGTTTTTCAGTTGAATTGATTCTGCGTTATTTGTCACCCCCGTGTGCTTGATATTAATGCTACCAAGTTTGGCCCTCGCACGCTAATTATTTTTCGTGTTGTAACGTTTTAAATACACTACGGCCATTAAAATTGCTACTTCACGAAGATGACGTGCTACAGAGGTGAAATTTAACCGACAGGAAGAAGATGCTGTGATATGCAAATGATTAGCTTTCCAGAGCATTCACACAAGGTTGGAGCCGGTGGTGACAACTACAACGTGCTGCCACGAGGAAAGTTTCCAACCGATTTCTCATACACAAACAGCAGATGACCGGCGTGGCCTGGTGAAACGTTGTTGTGATGCCTCGTGTAAGGAGGAGAAATGCGGACCATCACGTTTCCGACTTTGATAAAGGTCGGATTTTGGGCTATCGCTATTGCGGTTTATCGTATCGCGACAATGCTGCTCGCGTTGGTCGAGATCTAATGACTGTTAGCAGAATATGGAATCGGTGGGTTCAGGAGGGTAATACGGAACGCCGTGCTTCATCCTAACGGTCTCGTATCACTAGCAGTCGACATGAGAGGCATCTCATCCACATCGCTGTAACGGATCGTGCAGCCACGTCTCGATCCCTGAGTCAACAGATGGGGACGTTTGCAAGACAACAACCTTCTGCACGAAGAGTTCGACGATGTTTGCAGCAGCATGTACTATGAGCTCGGAGACAATGGCTACGGTTACCCTTGATGCCGCATCGCAGACAGGAGCGCCTGCGATGGTGCACTCAACGGCGAACCTGGGTGAAGGAATGGCAAAACGTCATGTTTTCGGATGAATCCAGGTTCTGTTTACAGAATCCTGATGCTCGCATCCGTGTTTGGCGACATCGCGATGAACGCACATTGGAAGAGTGTATTCGTCATCGCCATACTGGCGTATCACCCGGCGTGATGGTATGGGGTGCCATTGGTTACACGTCTCGGTCACCTCTTGGTCGCATTGACGGCACTTTTAACAGCGGACTTACATTTTAGATGTGTTACTACCCGTGGCTCTACCCTTCATTCGATCCCCGAGAAACCCTACATTTCAGCTGGATAATGCACGACCGCATGTTGCAGGTCCTGTACGGGCCTTTGCGGATACAGAAAATGTTCGACTGCTGCCCCGGCCAGCACATTCTCCACATCTCTCACCAATTGAAAACGTCTTGTCAATGGTGACCGAGCAACTGGCTCGTCACAATACGCCAGCCACTACTCTTGATGAACTGTGGTATCGTGTTGAATCTGCATGGGCAGCTGTACCTGTACACGCCATCCAAGCTCTGTTTGACTCAATGCCCAGGCGTATCAAGGCCGTGATTACGGCCAGAGGTGGTTGTTCTGGGTACTGATTTCTCAGGATCTATGCACCCACATTGCGTGAAAATGTAATCACATGTCAGTTCTAGTATAAATATGTTTTTCCAATGAATACCCGTTTATCATCTGCATTTCTTCTTGGCGTAGCAATTTTAATGGCAAAAGTGTAGTACCCGGTATCCTGTACCACCAAATGATAGTAATAAGGACCGTTGCGCGATAGCTGTAATAGATCGAAAATTACTTGTTCCTGTTATCGGTTGATGGAGTCCAGGTCTTGTTCCAACAACAGTCCCACACAAGGCAACTGGCTTCGCCGTCACTGCTCGGAGGTCCTCACGGAAGAGACTCATTATCCCACTTTCATTCGCTGGCGCCGTACGTCAGGCTGCGCGGCAGTGCGACCACGTGTTGCGGGCCCCGGCAGTCCGTCTGCGGGCGCCGGCGATGCCCCTGTCCAGATAGGCGCGCCTCTCCGCGCCGAGCCTCTGAGACTCGTGACGCGCATGCGCATCTGCCCGCTAAACTGGAGCGCAGCCTGGCCGGCGGGCGGGCGTCCATCAGGCGGCGAGCGGCGTGGCGGAGCCGCCACCTCGCTTCGCCTCGGCTGTCCGCCGCCATCCCGCAGAGCAGATGCGCGCAGATAGCGCGCGCAGCGGTAGGCCACCGCCGCGAGCCAATGGTGCGCGCACGCCGTTGCGTGGCCGTATATGGCCGGCTCGCATCTCGTCCGGCAGATGCGCACCTCGCTTTCGCCGCGTCTGCCAATTACCTTGGTCACTCCTCGACTGGCCAGTCCGTTATACTGACAATGTAGAAGTTTAGTGCCATTAGCGGGACTATTGCGCTTTTGCTCCAGCTTCGTTACGCCTGCACACTTGCTTTCAAAGTACTGGCTGATCCACCTGCTTCAGCTTACACTTTCTCCGCCATGGGCTATATTTTACATCTCCACTTACGCCGTTAACAATGAGTAAATGACGCAGTGCAGAGGTGTTCAACTTCTTTGAGTCCGCGGCTCCACTGACCAAATACGAGGGTCACTCCCAAAGAAATGCACACTCTTTTTTTAAAAACCTATCGTTTATTCTACATCTCTGAAAGTTTTACAGTGTGTAGATACATCCTTTAGGAACAATATCTTTATTTCTCTACATAATTTCCATTTCTCTCAACTGCCTTACACCATCTCGAAACAGCGCAAAATTCTGGAACAACCTGTTGGAGCCACTGTTTGGTAGCGTGCACTAGGGAGTCATCATCTTCAAACCTTGTTCCACGAAATGAGTCTTTCAGTTTTCCAAAGAGATGATAGTCACATGGGGCAGGTCAGGACTGTAAGGCGGGTGTTTCAGTGTTCTCCATCCAAGTTTTGTGATCGCTTCCATGGTTTTTTGACTGACATGTGGCCTTGCATTGTCGTGCAACAACAAAACATCCTGCTTTTGCCGATGTGGTCGAACACGACTCAGTCGAGCTTGAAGTTTCTACAGTGTTGTCACATATGCATCAGAACTTATGGTGGTTCCACGTGGCATGACGTCCACAACCAAGAGTCCTTGGGAATCGAAAAACACCGTAGCCACAACTTTCCCAGCAGAAGGTGTTATTTTGAATTTTTTTTTCCTTGGGTGAATTTGCATGATGCCACTCCGTTGATTGCCTGTACGTCTCTGGTGAAAAATGATGGAGCCATGTTTTATCACCTGTCACAATTCTTCCAAGAAATTCATCTCCACCATTCTCGTACTGTTCCAAAAGTTCGCTGCATACCGTTTTCCTTGTTTCTTTGTTACCCACTGTCAACATCCTAGGAACCCACCTGGCACAAACCTTTTTTAACGCCAACACTTTCAGTATTCTCCAAACACTTCCTTCCCCTATCGCAACGTAGCGTGACAATTCGTTCACTGTGATGCGTCTGTCAGCAGTCACCAATTCGTTAACTCTCTGCACATTGTCTGGAGTGTGTGAAGTACGAGGCCTGCCGCTGCGAGGACAACCCTCAATATTGCCGTGCCCGCTTTCATCACGTAACCTGCTTGCCCACCGACTAACTGTACTGCTATCGACAACAGCATCTCCTTACACCTTTTTCAACCTCTTGTGGATGTTTCCCACTGTCTCGTTTTCACAGCACGGGAATTCTATGACAGCACGTTGCTTCTGACGAACGTCAAGTGTAGCAGCCATCTTGAAGACATGTTGTGACGGCCCAATTCATGGGAACAGGTTGAACTAAGTTTGAAATCAAGCGGGAAAGAATGTATCTACACAATGTAAAAATTTCACACATGCAGAATGAAAACTGTATTTTTACAAAAATAGTGTGCATTTCTTTTGGAGTGACCCTAGTATGTTGCTCCCGTGGATCCCCATTACGATACCCTGTAAAAACTGAAATAATTAATTTAAAAAATTACGAATGTAATACTACTCACATCAATTCGACACTTGAGCTTGCTGCTTGTTACTTAACTTGTCAAATTTTGGCACCAAGTCAGATACAGGTACCCTCATTTCTTTCTCCACACAGAATCTCCGTCTGTACTTGGTTTTAATGACAGCCACTGCCGATAGGTTGTTGCAAAAGAAATTAACACCTTCAGTACTTTCTTATTCTTCTTACCTAACACCAAAATCTCGGCCATGTCGACAAAGAATCTGAATTAAGTTCTATCTAGTGTTCCTCTTCTGGAGTACTGAATTCAGAAAAAAAATCATTATTGAAGGAATTTTGAACCCACTGAAACCTATCACAGTTTTCAGGAACGTAATTTTCGAAATGAACATGATGATCAGAAAAAGTCTTTCAACTATGGGCCAAAAATTTACAGTAGGCTTTGTGTCATAGTGATGACATGAACCATGGACCTTGCCGGTGGTGGGGAGGTTTGCGTGCCTCAACGATACAGATAGCCGTACCGTAGGTGCAACCACAACGGAGGGGTATCTGTTGAGAGGCCAGACAAACGTGTGGTTCCTGAAGAGGGGCAGCAGCCTTTTCAGTAGTTGCAGGGGCAACAGTCTGGATGATTGGCTGATTTGGCCCTGTAACACTAACCAAAACGGCCTTGCTGTTTTGGTACTGCTAACGGCTGAAAGCAAGGGGAAACTACAGCCGTAATTTTACTGTATGATTACGTTTCTAGCATTTGTAGACTTAGACAAAGCTTTTGACAGTGTTGACTGGAATACTCTCTTTCAAATTCTGAAGGTGGCAGGGCTAAAATACAGGAAGCGAAAGGCTATTTACAATTTGTACAGAAAGCAGATGGCAGTTATAAGAGTCTAGGGACATGAAATGGAAGCAGTGGTTGGGAACGGAGTGAGACAGGGTTGTAGCCTCTCCTCGATGCTATTCAATCTGTATATTGAGCAAGCAGTAAAGGAAACGAAAGAAAAGTTCGGAGTAGCTATTAAAATCGATGGAGAAGAAATAAAAACTTAGAGGTTCACCGACGACATTGTAATTCTGTCAGAGACAGCAAAGGACTTGGAAGAGCAGTTGAACGGAATGGACAGTGTCTTGAAAGGAGGGTATAAGATGAACATCAACAAAAGCAAAACGAGGATAATGGAATGTAGTCGAATTAAGTCGGGTGATACTGCGGGAATTAGATTAGGAAATGAGACACTTAAAGTAGTAAAGGAGTTTTGCTGTCTGGGGAGCAAAATAACTGATGATGGTCGAAGTAGAGAGGATATAAAATGGCAAGGAAAGCGTTTCTGAAGAAGAGAAATTTGTTAACATCGAATATTGATTTAGGTGTGAGGAAATCGTTTCTGAAAGTATTTGTATGGAGTGTAGCCATGTATAGAAGTGAAACATGGACGATAAATAGTTTAGACAAGAAGAGAAAGAAGCTTTCGAAATGTGGTGCTACGGAAGAATGCTGAAGATTAGGTGGGTAGATCACATAACTAATGGGGAGGTATTGAATAGAATTCAGGAGAAGACGAGTTGGTGGCACAACTTGACTAGAAGAAGGGATCGGTTGGTAGGACATGTTCTGAGGCATCAATAGATCACCAATTTAGTATTGGAGGGCAGAATGGAGGGTAAAAATCGTAGAGGGAGACCAAGGGATGAATACACTAAGCAGATTCAGAAGGATGTATGCTGCAGTAGGTACTGGGAGATGAAGAGGCTTGCACAGGATAGAGTAGCATGGAGAGCTGCATCAAACCAGTCTCAGGACTGAAGACCACAACAACAACAACTAAAACATATAAAGTAATTAATTTCACATCAGTCGTTCTTTTCTCACTTTCAACGAAGCAAATACTTTTTTCAGGCAGAAATTTTGTCAATGGGCTGCTTGAAATGAGTTTCACTTCCTTACAGAAACCTATTGAGCAAGTTTAATTTCTGAAATACATCACATCACATAAGTGAAAAGTGGAGCACTGCTTTTTATGGTAGTGAAACATGGTCTGTGGGAAAACCGGAAGAGAGGAGAATCGAAGCATTTGAGATGTGGTGCTACAGACGAATGCTGAAAATTAGAGCTGATAAGGTAAGGAATGAGTAGGTTCTGAACAGAATCAGAGAGGAAAGGAATATGTGGGAAACACTGACAAGGAGAAGGGAGAGGATGATAGGGCATCTGTTAAGACATAAGTGAATCACTTCCATGGTACTAGAGGGAGCTGTTGAGGGCAAAAACTGTAGAGCAAGACAGAAGAGAGTGGAATATATCCAGAAAATAATTGTGGATGTAGGTAGCAAGTGCCATTCTGAGACGAAGAATTTGGCACGGGATAGGGATACTGATGTCTTTAAAAAAATGTAGGAAAAGACTCCTAGCCTTATTCCAAAATTGCGCTATAAAACGTTTCCCCTGGAAAGCCAACGAGTGAGTGTTGTTATAAAATACATCATCTATCTATACAATCTAGCTTTCTTAGGACGAGTTTTAATGATTTAGCACGTTTATAATAGTTTGCAGCACTTGACTCAGATTAGCACTTTAATGTTGTGAATGAAGCAACTGCTTCTCTATGAGTAATGCAATGGGTCCGCATATTATCAGGACCTTTACTGCGGATAAGTGCTTGTGGAACACTGTAACGCCCAGACCGGATCGTGCACCATCGGTACACATACCAACAAGTGGGGCCAGTTGCCGGCCGAAGTGGCCGTGCGGTTAAAGGCGCTGCAGTCTGGAACCGCAAGACCGCTACGGTCGCAGGTTCGAATCCTGCCTCGGGCATGGATGTTTGTGATGTCCTTAGGTTAGTTAGGTTTAACTAGTTCTAAGTTCTAGGGGACTAATGACCTCAGCAGTTGAGTCCCATAGTGCTCAGAGCCATTTGAACCAAGTGGGGCCAGTTAATCTGATTTTATGTCATGAGGTTCTCAACTATTTCAAAGAAATCTGTGCCTCTCGTACTTTCATTTATTTCCTTACAAAAAGATCTTCCATCATTTCGTTACTTTTTTCAACAAAAAATCGCACATAGCAAATTAAACGAGCTTATCAAGCAGAAAGCCAAAATACCTCTCTCTAATTTTTTCCATAATTTGTTCAAATAGATTCTCCCCTAATTCATTAATTCGACAACTAATTGTAGCCTCAGACAAAGACATGGGCAAAAGCTGTTTTGCCGTAGACTCTCCAGACATAATGGTCACCATGCCAGTAAGTTGCACACTGAAGAATGTCAGGCAATCTCAAATGTAGAATTAGTTATTGTGGAACTCAATTGGCTTTCTTACAGTGTCCTGTTCGGTAAGTTACACTATAGGACGCCAGACGTCGAGATTTTCGTTTGCCTCAAAAATGATTTTTGTTCCTTCATTTGACTCAGTGTGCTAGAAAAACATTCTCTTAGTTTGGCCACGTCATTTTATAAACACTTTCTAAAGGACGCTTTAATTTGCTAGGAACATTCAAGAGGAAGTACACACGGTGGACACTGCCCGTTGTTCATAACAGTGCACTAAAATCAAAATTTAAGTAGAAAATTGAAGTAGCAAAGCAAAATTTAAGTAGCTGTTTTTATATTTTCTATAGTTGAGTTTCCCAGCTTAATTACGACTTCCCCTGTTATCCCTAGCATGTGTTCATTTTTTACTTCAACTTGACACATGTAAATACTTTTCCATAGTTTGCCTTATTAATCAGCTGCATACAGAGGTCACATTATAATAAAAAAACTGGAAAGTCAACAGGCACTGTCCGTGCTCAGTGCAAGGAGCGATAGTTGAGCTTCAGAATTATGACTGCTAATGCAGGCTGGACAACATCTAGAAAGGCTACACGTGCTGGCATCAGAAATAGAATTTCCGACTACTGTCTTCTTTGCCACTAACTAAGAAAGAAATCCGCGGCGTCCCACACGGTCCTTGATGGCGCCCAAGGGCACAGCTGCGCTTAGGCCGAATGCCACCATCGTAGCTGTATTTACGTGGGTTATTTTTATGAGCCAACTCAGTGGTACTAGCGCATATTACGATTAAGACCAAAATTTAACAGCACACGGTCCAGTACATTCATGTGAACACAGTCAGTGTTTGACGTCAACATGTAATAACCATTCAGAAACGGCAAGTAGCAGCACTATCAGTGGAAGGTGTATAAAACGTGTTGGGGGATGCGAAGTCATTGTCGTCATGAGGAACGGAGCGACTTATCTGACGTCCAAAAGGGCATGACCATTGGCTTTCGCCGGCCGCTGTGGCCGAGCAGTTCTAGACGCTTCGGAACCGCGCTGCTGCTACGTTAGCACGTTCGAATCGTGCCTCGGGCATGGATGTGTGTGATGTTCAAAAATGTTCAAATGTGTGTGAAATTTTATGGGACTTAACTGCTAAGGCCATTAGTCCCTAAGCTTACACACTACTTAACCTAAACCATCCTATGGACAAACACACACACCCATGCCCGAGGGAGGATTCGAACCTCCGCCGGGACCAGCCGCACAGTCCACGATTGCAGCGCCTGAGACCGCTCGGCTAATCCCGCGCGGCTGTGTGTGATGAAATTGGTTTAGTTTAAGTCTAGGGGACTGATGACCTCAGATGTTAAGTCCCATTGTGCTTAGAGCCATTTTGAACCATTGGCTTTCGGCTCAAGGCTGGAAGCATTTCCAACCGCGCACGGCTAAATGATGCTATCCAGAACCGGTGCTGAGGCGACTGTGGTGCACCACGAACCATAGGGCACAGGGATAAACGACGGCTGCCGAGATGTGGAATAGACATGAAACATTTGAGAAACTGACCGCCAAGATGAAGGAAAAGGCTACCAACAGTGTCTCCTCAAAGATCGTTTAGCGGTCGTTGCTGCGTATCGGCCTCCGCTGCAGGAACCCGGTGCATGCACCCATGCTGACTGCTGCTCAGCGGCGACGAAGGCTGGAATTAGAACGCCAATATAGCCACCAGACGTCCACTGAGTGGAGACAGGTAATCTTCCTAGTTGAATCAAGTCTTATACTCCATTGGACAGAAAGCCGTCGGCGTGTGCGGACCTGCAACAATCGCTAGAATAGCATTATGGTTTGCGTAATGTTTTCATGGCATTCTCTGGGTAAAGTCGTCTTTCTGGAAGACACAGTGGATCAACACAAGTATGTATCTATCGTTTGTGCCCCTGTCCACCCCTGAATGCAGTTTGTTTTTTCCTCGACACTACGGCATCTATCAGCAAGACAGCGCAATTTGTGACACAGCTCGCACTGTACGTGCGTGGTTCGCAGATCACCAGGGTGAGTTTACCATAGTCCCCTGGCCACCCGACTCAACGAAATTAAACCCAATCGAGAGCATGTGGTACCGCCTCGATCGGATTTTTCTTGCCATGGATCCTCTACCAAGAAAACCACTATAGCTGGCCGCCATACGGGCATGGCTTCACAACCCTGTAGGTACATTCCAAAACGTCATTGACTCTCTTGCTGCAGGTCTGAGCTTCAAAAGCTCATTACTCAGGCTTTTGACAGGTCGTCGCTTTAATGTTACTGCGTCGTCTATAAAAAAATAATGATGAAAGATAAAGATGGGAAGGGGAAGACGAACTGAAACTTAGTATAAATGTCACGTCTAGTCCTGCAGGAGGCAGGCCTCCTATTATAATAATTAGTAGTTTTGCATTCAGGCTGACTGTGTCGCTAGGGTAAAAGCTAAACATCCGGCAAGGAATGATTTTATTGCTCATATGACGCGTTTCGAAAAATATCCATCATCAAGTATCCAGGAGCGATTTCTGCACGTGGATATGGCTTTTGAAGTTGTTTCGCAGACAACCTTCACGATATGAGGCTGTGTGTTTTGTTATTTCGGTGGTTGCAGTATCGATTAATATGTACAAAAGACTTGGCAGTATGAGCCAGCTAATCAGTGCGACGTTGTACCCGTCCTGACCTGGATTCATGCACTAAATGAATTGGTAATGGTGCCAGAAAACCTATCTTCTTCTGGGGGCTGCAGGACCAGAAGTGTTGTATCCGGTCCTCGATATCCAGGATATCAGGATATCCTGGATACTGACAGTAGGACAAGGCGTACATCCTAGCTGGTCCCAGACATGTTCTATCGGGAACAAATCTGGGAAAGCCGGTGGCCCCCGGAGTATCTCAACATCACGCAGGCAGCTCGTACAGAGACGAGCATTGCTCTGTTGTAAAGAGCACCACGATAGTGTTGCATCAGAGGTGACATATGAGGGCACTGTATGCTCTCATGTATGACGTATTATTGGGCTGCCAGAGTTCCCTCAGCCCCTACTAGCCTCGACCTGAAGTCATGTCCAATGGCTCCCCACACCAAGACGCTAGGTGTAACACAGTTGCCCTCTCCAGGACGTTGGAAGAAAGCGAACTTTCCCTAGGTCACCACCAAGCCGACGTCGGTCATCCAAGGTAGTCCAGACTCTATTGTGGCAGAGTTTGTAAAAGAAGAAGCTTGTGTTTTGGAGTTAAAGGAAGCCTGTCAAGGTAGTTCCTTCCTCTAGTTGCTGCTAGTCTCCGACAAATAGTGCGGGTTGTCACAGGATGTTCCAGCAAGTCCATTAGTGGTTTACGGATGGCAGGTGGAGATGTGAAAGGATTACATTGTGCTTGGTGCACAGCATGGCGTTGCTTCCTTGTGATGGTCAGTTATGGTAGCCTGGAGCCCTGACGACGATTATGCCTGCTGTGATATTCTTGTTTGTCGCCGCCAGTATTTTATTTTGCTAGAAGTAGGCCTTGATGCACCTTGATACAAGTGAGGTAGCATATGGTACAAATGTGGAGCGAGGTACAAGCTACAGATGGTACAGTATGTACCAGTCCGGTGAGAGAGTCCGCAAATTGTATTGAAGTGGCTTCTGATTGGTCGGCACGTTCGGGTGCTAGGAGCCTAAAGGCCTAACTTCTCTTATTAATTGTTTATATACTTTTCATTGTATTTAATCCAGTTTTAGTACGACAATCTCTCATGGTACGAGTCTGTCGTTTTTGTTTAGTAAATTTCATTGGTTTTGATAAACTTAAGAGTAACGATTTTGCAACCGAAGTGCTTCGGACACCTTCGGAGTCGCTTTGGCGCGCCTGGAAGACGAAGTACTTCGGCTGCGCTAGTATGTTTCAGGCGTTCTGGAGGGTGGGACACGTATCTCAGTATCGTTCGTTACTTAGATGTGAATATGTAATAGTCACTCTGTTTCGGGTGTTCTTCAGAGCCGGATATGTTGTACTCTGTATCGGGCGTAACTTAGTTGTGAATATGTAACACTCACTTTGTCTTGTGCGTACCGGAGAGCCGGATATGTGCATCATTTTTCGGAAGTTGGATGGGAAAGTTACCATACAATTAAGAAAGCTATGTCAAGTGCTGTAAAAGACAGTGTAAATGCGTGAATATTTGAATAATAACCGAACAGGGTATATTAATGAGAAGTGTCGCCAACCATCGTTGTCAATACTACAGATATTGCCCTCTGTAGATACACAGTCTAACCTTGGCAAGTGGCACCCAGCAAAAATCACAATCACAGGTTCGAATTGACAGCGTAACAGCCTACGCCGAAAAGGATCTCACGACCGACGAGCTATCTTCTGCGCTGTGGACGCAACTTTAGAAGACGGCAGGTTGGTACAAACAACAGTGAGAGACCCTTGTTCAATCTCTCCATATCTCTCAATCTTCCAGATCTGACTTCTGACTTCCAAAGGGAGACATACTTTATAGTTCCCCCATGATCACATGCATACAAACATCAAGCCACATCACATCTGAATGTCCCAGAAACCTTGATATGGCACTATTCGATCAGCCAGCCAAGTGCAGACAGCCGGCCGAGGTGGCCGAGCGGTTCTAGGCGCTACAGTCTGGAACCGCGCGACCGCTACGGTCGCAGGTTCGAATTCTGCCTCGGGCATGGATGTGTGTGATGTCCTTAGATTAGTTAGGTTTAAGTAGTTCTAAGTTCTAGGGGCTGATGACCTTAGAAATTAAGTGCTTTGGCCTTTTGAGACAAGTGTAGACACACAATAAAACCCCTTTCAATATCTGTCAGATTGAAATAAAGCCGTCCCATACGAGTATGCAATATCTCCGTGTCCTTCACACTGATAATTCAACATCTGACGCCGTTCATGCACGTTATACACAATACCAGACGTGGTAACAACTCTGAACACGAACAACACTAACGTACTGTCAACTACTGTCACAAAGAAATTGTTTACATATCAGCCGATGCAGTGTACGTGTATGGTGTAGCTTTGGCACCCAATTATGCCTTCTAGGTACTCAACTTCTTTTTGTCAGGCAGTATATAAGTCCACATAAGTGCACTGTTTTGGATGTGTGTATGTATATGTGTGTGTGTGTGTGTGTGTGTGTGTGTGTGTGTGAGAGAGGGAGTGTGTGTGTGTTTGAAAGAGAGAGAGAGAGAGAGAGAGAGGGCACAGTCGCTTCAACGCTCGCCTCAAGGCAATACGGAGGCGGCCGAGCACCTGGTAGCAGTGTGCCTCTTGACTAATGGGTTATTACCGCATAAAGGCGCTACTGGCCCGCACCTCACGTCTGGGACCATTTATCAGGCATTGCACTCTCCGGTAGCCAAAGCGCGATGCTGTCACGAACTCTCTCATCCATTTGTACTGCGTCCGCAACCAAACGGCCCGGTTGTAAATTATGTGTGATGCGGCAGTGGTATGCTAATGGCCGACTACGTAAGAGCTGCAGTATGTTCCTCGAGGCTATATGAAATGTTGAGACACAAATAGGAATATTATACCAATGAATATTATACTGCTTCCTATCAAATATTCTTATGCGTACACAGTCACCACCTTGAAAATTTTGTTTTATGAACTACCACATTGCTGCCAAAATCTGTAGCTCTTACATAAAGGTTCAGTTTTTATTATTACACCATTTGCAGTTGTCAGTCAAGATATTATTTAATGTTTTGTATTGCACACGATGTATTCCGTAACATAATTCCAAATGCAACGCATCTTTAACACTTAAGACGTCAATAATATGGCTTTTGCTGCGTGAGAGCTGCTCCAACAGTCTGGAAATTCGTTGTTTTGTAGTTAAAAACTTTCTTTCTCTACTCATGTTTCGTGTCGTATATACATCAAGAAATACAAAAACAATAGTGACTGTTCTACAGTGCGCGGCTCTTAAATATAGACATTTTTAAAAGATAATGTATTAAAACAAAATACAAATGAAAATGAAAATTCTTTTACATAAAGGTATCGGTTTGTTTCAGGAGTAACATTACTCGATGTAGCCCTCTTCAGCAGCAATGACCGCCTCCACTCTTCTTCAGCGCGGTCTATATTCGCGAATGCTGCTTCGATAGCGGTGCATAGAGATACGACACCACGATGCCTCGTGTTATCGGTAACTCTTTACACTACGGTCCAAACACAGTAGTCTAGGGGGATCAAATCCGGGATATTCGGGGCCCAGAACTCCACTGACTAGAACACGTCAACGTTATATGAGATCCAGTTTTGGACGAAATGGCTCATATGAGATCTTCCTCTGCCATCCACCGCATTGTTCGCTCACTGACATTCAATACTGACGTCAATTTTCTCAGCGATTGCCCTGGTTCCTCCAGAACAAGCGCCTGATCCTTTTCGATGACTGCCGCAGTTCACAACACACGTTTCCTCGTATGAGGTTTCCTCGCTGGATTAGCGGAACCTTCCCCAGACCTCTTCGAAGCTTTACACTTGGCCACAATATTGTCAACAGTTTATCTCGGGTCCCGAAGAATCGAACTATTTCAGTAGGCGAACGCCCAGGCGAAGTCTTTCGTTAATCGTTGCTCTTCGGTTTTACTCCGCACTGGGCCATTTGAAGGTTCTGACTGTTTACTAGATGCGTATGGCTTTCAAGAACGCCAATCGCGATCTCTTGTGGAACTACGATACGACGGGAAATTCAAATTGAAATTTGTCCGGATTTAAGTGCCGTATCCTGTATTAACTAGAAACTCACGTTTGGTAGTAGTCACTTGTACAATTTACATTTGCATGCATAAAACGGAAAGTTAAAAATATATTTTTATGTGGAACGATTCTACTTGTGCCTCTTTCCATTACAGAGCAGTGTGGGTAAAAATTTATTGAACCACTGAGAAAAGATCCACTAACGAATGTCGAATAACAATAAACTGATCTCATTTCAAACAGAAATCAAGCGGCATTTGATGTGGAAGAAATTAAGAGGCCGCAGCCCAGAAGCATTGGATTGCTTCATACAACTCTCGGAAGTTAGTCGAACAAAATGTATACCAAACGTACTGCAAATGGTTGATATAACGGATCCCGGAAGATATTTGTTTCATTTAATGTCCTCCTATCCACCAAGGTACCTAAAATACAATTACTATTATAGCTCTGACATTCTTACGTCCAGTTTTCTGACAACTTGTTGCGTCACGCCGTAACGCTCAGAGCCGCAGTCGGAATCAGAGATGCGAAACACGAGTCAGAGACTACTCTTAAATGTGACAACTATAGTCCGATTAGAATCGTTGATGTCTCTTAATTGCCACATCGGCTGCCGGCTACTGGTCGTTTATATACTGAAGCGCCAAAGAAACTGGTATAGGCATGGGTATTCAAGTACAGAGAGATGTGAACAGGCAGAATACGGCGCTGCCGTCATCAACGTCTGCATGGGACAACAAGTGTCTGGCGCAGGTGTTGAGTCGGTTACTACTCCTGCAATGGCAGGTTATCAAGATTTAAGTGAGTATGAACTTGGTGTTACAGTCGACGCACGAGCGATGGGACACAGCATCTCCGAGGTAGCGATGAAGTGGAGATTTTACCGTAGGACCATTTCACGAGTGTACCATGAATATAAGGAATCCGGTAAAGCATCAAACCTCCGACATAGCTGCGGCCGGAAAAAGATCCTGCGAGAAAGTGACCAACGACGACTGAAGAGAATCTTTCAACGTGACAGAAGTGCAACCCTTCTAAAAATTGCTGCAGATTTCAATCCTGGGTCGTCAGCAAGTATCAGCGTGCGAACCATTCAACAAAACATCATCGATATGGGCTTTCGGAGCCGAAGGTCCACTCGTGTACCCTTCGTGACTGCACGACACAAGCTTTACGCCTCGCGTGGACCGGTCAACACCGACATTGAACTGTTGATAATTGGAAACATTTTGCCTGGTCGGACGAGTCTCGTTTAGAATTGGACGATTACCGGTACGGAGACACCTCATGAATCCGTGAGCCCTGCATGCAGGGGACTGTCCAAGCTTGTGGAGGCTCTGTAATGATGTAGGGCTGGAGGCTCTGTAATGGTGTGGAGCGGATGCAGTTGGAATGGTATGGGACCCCCTATAGTCTTGATACGACTCTGACAGGTGATATGTACGTAAACATGCTGTCTGATCACCTGCATCCATTCATGTCCATTGTCCATTCCGACGGACTTGGGCAATTCCAGCACGACAATGCGACACCCCACATGTCCAGAATAGCTACAGAGTGGCTCTAGGATTATTCTTCTGAGTTGAAAGACTTCCGCTGTCCACCAAACTCCCCAGACAAGAACATTACTGAGGATATCTGGGATGCCTTGCAACGTGCTCTTCAGAAAAGACATATACCTCCTCGTACTCTTACGGATTTAAGGACAGCACAGCAGGATACATGGTGTCAGTTCCTTGCAGTACTACTTCAGACGTTAGTCGAGTCCATGCCACGTCGTGTTGCAACACTTATGCTTGCTCACGGGTGCCCTACACGATGTTAGACAAGTGTACCAGTTTCTTTGGTTCTTCAGTGCAGGTGACGCACATCCACGGCGGGGTACTTCAGATATGCTGATATGTCATGTGGAGCAATGTCTGAACTGGCCGCTGTGAGGCTGTCACAAATGCGAGATGCTCTGTCGACAGTTGATTCTGAGTAACCAATGACCGAACTGCGGCAGACGAAGCGTTTTGTCTAACCTGACGTGATGTGCAATTTATCCGAAAAAACGACGATCGACAATATGCGGCAGAACTAAATTCACAATAGTTTTGTTCGCGACGATTAAAAACTAACCTCTTCGGCAAAATCAAGACAGAAAAATTTCACTTTCAGCGCTAAAACCAAACTGTAATATCTTGCTGTCATTGTTTGTCTAAAATTATCCTGATACAGGCTGTACGAGCTGCCGTGTTACTAACCGATGAGCTGGCCTCTGTGGCACTTGGTTGCAAATTATAGGCAGAACAGGTAGATTGCAAACGGAAAAGAATAACGACAGGAGGAGAAATTAGAGTAAATGAAAAAGTTACTACGATGATGAAAATGATGCAGCAAAGAATCAGAGATAAAAAATTACATTTAAATCAATTAATTGAATAAAAATAATAATGATTTAATTAGATTTAGAAATGAAATCTATAATTTTTATTACACTTTTGTTTCTTATGTGGCCAGACAGTATTTCACACTGTTATCGTGGGGTGAACACGCCCTCTGGAGCTGACGCATGTGACGCCAAGCAGTAGATGGGGGCGGGAGCTGTGAGAGGAAGGATTCTGATTCTTATGGCCAAGAGGGCAACGTCTCTTGTGTAGGAACCTAACGTATGAGTTCAGTAACGTGTTCAGTACAATCGGAACTTTTATTTCCAGCTATCGCGACAAATATTCAATTATTTTAGAGTTTGTATTTAAAAACTCTAGGAGAACTTCATAAAGCGCTCATGGAGCGCGATATACATTATGTGAAACATGGCTGCGAAGATTAAAAAGGAATGTTTATTGGAGAACTTTGGTCAATTTTTTACACCGCTACATCTACCGGGTAGTATTAGAAAGGTTCGCAAGCCTCACATAAACTCATGAGAAAATGGTTCAAATGGCTCTGGGCACTATGTAAGGTCATTAAAAAGGTTCACAAGCCTCACATAAACTCATGAGAAAATGGTTCAAATGGCTCTGAGCACTATGGTAGGTCATCACTCCACTAGAACTTAGAACTACTTAAATCTAACTAACCTAAGGACATCACACACATCCATGCCCGAGGCAGGATTTGAACCTGCAACTGTAGCACTCTCGTGGTTCCGGACTGAAGCGCCTAGAATCGCGCGGCCACCGCGGCCAGCAAAAGTCGCGAGACATGGATAAAATTACCGGTGCTCCAAAACCATGGACTAACCTCGTAACATAGTTTGATGAAACTTGGACCATGAATAGAAAGAAATGGTACAGCATAGCACGTAGGCTAACTGAATGAAACGCACATTGAGTCGAACAAAAATGACACTTTTATCCAAATACAGTAATTACACAGAAGTCACTGCGTTTATGATGGTCCTATGGATATTACAAAAGGCGGGACATGTTTTTCAATAGAGTGTGTGATCAGCAGGGACAGCAGTGCAGTCTGTGCAACGTGATGCCCTACTGGCAACAAGGTTCGTACGAAGTTTTAAAGTCAGCGCTGTTTGTGCATGTGCACGTGCTGCAAACCGTCCTCTCAACGCATCCCGTACGTGATCGGTGGGATTTAAGCCCGGCACACCAGTGCATTCTCCGAATACCCTCTCGTTCCAAGAGCACCTCCGCCCAGGCAGTAGATGTGGTGAAGCACTGCCATCCACAAAACTGAAGACACCGCCGTATGGACCCATGAAAAGACGCACTCGGGAAAGGAGTACTGGGTCACAATAATTCTGACCGGAGAGTGAACTGAGTGCATTATGTCTTCCAGCCTCTCGGCATATGAGAATAAGTCCAGTACAGTCGAACAGGGTTATTCAACACACAGCTTGGGTTGTGGCTAAGCTATGCCTCCGAAATATCCTTTCTTCGACGAATTTTATTCCTGTTATGGAAGAGAGTTCCTCTGAAGTTTTGACAGTAGCAAACTTTAACAATAGCGATAAAAATTACTTCGATAACAAGAGACATATGAAAACGTCATTCAGTTAAAAAGCAGTTTCATAATTGTCACACAATTATATCAAAGTATATATGACACTACCAGTATTAACATATTTGTTATCTGTGATACTTTGTAAAAGAGTGCTGATAAGAAAAATTAATCAAGCACAGGAAAATACAGAATCATATGAAAGAGTTTAACTAACAGGAATCACGTAGGAGCCCGTCTCATAGTAAGAAGATGCTAAAAGCTGTTCGGAAGCATATCTCAGATTTTTTACATAAACATTCATTCGGACAGTGTCCAATGATAAAAGTTTTGTAGATAATAACTCTTGTGCCCCTTTTGCAGTTTATTCACTTTTAATGAGTAGCATGTAACTTAAACAAACAACAGGCTTACCCATCATTCAGCTTCACATTGCATAGGCAAATAAGAACAACAATCAATTAACAATCGCATGAAAATAATGATTTTTTGTTGTAAATCGTATGTTTATATATATATACGAAGGAAAGTACATCATCAAAACAATGCATTATACGTCATGACAAGCCTCATGTGTCTTGTGCAATTTGATATAGGATACTAAACTGGTTGAAAACTTTTAGAAGAAAGAAACATGAATGAAAACATGAACAACTACGAAAAGTAGTGAGAATACCGTAATATAAGTAGAAGGTAGCTTCCTTGTATTTGCATATGACAGAAAACATTGAAGATTAATCGATATGTCTGTAGAAAGTAGCTCAGTGTCTACGTGAATGGTAGACGTAAAAACTGTGTAAGTGTAGTAAGGTTGAGATTAACAACAATACAGCAGAATGTCTGAGTAGCTGACATTTTATGGAAAACTGCAGGTATATCTAACTTACTGAAGATTTATGTGGATGGGGGTCTATGTGTGTGTGTGTGTGTGTGTGTGTGTGTGTGTGTGTGTGTGTGTGTGTGTGTGGAAAAGGTAGGCTGTATAGAGATAATCTTAACAAAAATCAATGTCTTACAGGGAGTAACTTGATCTCTATGGGAGTAATAAACACAACAGTAGGAATGTAACAGTACAGATGGTTCGGAATATTAATTCTAACATAAAATAACATACAAATTATCAATTGGGAAAGTAGGCTACTAAGAGGGAAAGTCCACTGTCCGTGTATAAAGTGTCCTAACAACTATATGAAATGTAGACTAAGGTCTGCGTACATAAGCGATATAGCATTGGACACAAATTACAATAATGTATGGAAACTGTGACATACTTTTATGTGAATATGACAGGAAACATCATATGTTAGTGAATACATCTGTCAGAGGTAGCCCAGTGTCTACATACATGGTAGAAGTAAAAATCATATATTAGTTAAACATGTTAAGACTAAACAGAAACACTCCAGAAATCACCTGCAAATGTTGTAGTAATCGACAATATCTCATACGCTGGTGGAATACATAATGTTGCCCAATGTTTATTTGAAAGTTACCGAGATCTATATGTCCGCAGTATGCAAGGTTTTACAGAGATACACGCAGTATAACCGATACGAACTAAGGATTGTATGATTATATAGTGCTGTAACACATTTGTATACAAGAAGTGGTTCAATGTCTTTGGGAATAGTGGATATAATGGAAGCAATGAATCAGTGCAACTGGCCATGGTTATTATTTACAATGTAGAAACAGTGAAATTGGCATGTGACTAAATACTAGTGAGATTTTTAGTCATACGACATATTAATATTGTCTCTTCTTATCGTAATAATTTTAATTTCTATTGTTACAGTTTGTAAATTGTTCAGCAGTTTTCTGTTTCTTCCATATTCTACCAATAGAGCCATTTGACAGAATATTGCTGTCTTATAAGCCCTGACACATAACATTGTTTCATGTCTCCACCTGTTATGATATGGGTAGTTTCCTTGTTGTTCACTAATTCGTTTGTCATGGATAACTTATTCTCTAACACTAGACCTTTGAAGCCATGGGTAACTTATTTTGTAAACATTACACATTGGGATTCCACATAATGCCATACTTTCACAGTGTATATAACCTCAAAGTGTAAGTGAGTGAAACTTATATATTGTTTGCTGATGCTACATCTATAGACCAATGTAATATGTTAGTTGTGAACACACTCTACTCATACAGAGATTATGTGATATAATGCTATTACACAGTGGATGCAACAATAACTCTGGTCTTGGGTAAGAATTATGTAGTCTCATCTTTTCTATTGATATAATGACACACTGTGTCATAATATTTGTTCATGATGTAAAAAATATTTATTCTAGGAGATTTCCATTAATGATTCATCAAGCTGAATAATGAAATTTAGCTATGCAGCTCACACAGAATTATGACGATGTGTTCTACAGTCACTGACAAGTAGAAAATACGAAAACATCGTCATAATATATATATATATATATATGAATCATTAATGGAAATCTCCTAGAATAGTATATATATATATATATATATATATATATATATATATATATATATATATATATATATGTGTGTGTGTGTGTGTGTGTGTGTGTGTGTGTGTGTATAATTTTTATCCTGAGGTATGTACTTATGTCATGGAATTATTGCACTGGAAGTTCGTACCATACCGTTTTTATTACATGCAGTTTTCAGTGTAGTTACAGGTCTGAAGATGACTAACAACATTAGCTGAAACCAACAATCAATAAAAATAATTAATTGTGATCTCTACCAGTAAAGAATTTTTTCTGAATCTAATAAATATACGCAATTACAGCTCACAGATCTCCAATTTGATCATGTGAATTAACAAGAAACATTTCAAAAATCGGGGTATTATAGTTAGTAACAATATATGCTTAGTGGTACATTATCCTAATGAACAATATTTACCTTATATTTCAGGAATTAAAAATTCTACTTTATTTCAGTGCTTTTAAATAGAAACTGACAATGTGTGTGTGTTTGCAGATGTTAAGGAATTGTAATAACGAAAATTTTGTAAGAAACATAACTAGTTGATTAGTAAATCAAGCACATTTATGGATTGTAACAGTAAATTAATTGAAATAGCTAGACATTATTTGTTTATAAAGTGTATTATTTTGTATAACTTATTGTAGAATGTAACAATACCAGAGAAGGAAAGTTGCTACTCGCTATATAGCGGAGATGTTGACTCGCGATAGGCACAACAAAAAGATTAAAACAATTATAGCTTTCGGCTATTAAGGCCTTTCCTGTGTTCCTCTTGTTGCTTTACGAACCGCGCTACAAAGGCCTTAATGGCCGAAAGCTATGATTATGTGAATCTATTTGCTGTGCCTATAGCGACGCAGCATCTCTGCTATATGGTGAATAGCAAGTTTCCTTCTCTGGTATTGTTACAGTCCATACTGGATTTTCTATTGTTTGATTATTGTAGAACGTGTATGCCAATTTCAATGTTTTATGCAAAATAATTAAACAAAAACTGTATTGTATTAAATATATAGATGAAAGTATTATATATGTATCTGATGATGTGATTTTTTTGTATGTTAGTGAAACAGATATAACATTTTTATTGTGGTAGTAGATGTTTCCTTCTCACGATCCTAGTAGGAGCAGGATCGTCTCAGAATGTGGTGACCCTGTTGTGCTATGTGCACATGTATTTGCCCACTTCCATTTGCTGAGGGGAATGTTCCCTAAAACATTTATCCATCCAAACCTTCACCATGAGACTGGAAGAAAATCTCTCATGTTAGCAACAACAGCTGCAGAACTTCAAATAGGATGTACCCGGAATCAGTAAGACGATTATAAAAGGTGAAACGACCATTATTATCAAGTCTGGACACCTGCTATTTCCAAATAAGTAGGACATAAATACGTATAGTGGCGGCATAGCCCTGCTAGTTCACAACAAGAGTAAATATCTTATAACCAAGACCATGTCCATCTCTGTGGTCCTTGAGTTGAATGCTGTGATCAGCATCCAAATAATTTGTTAATTTGTGCCTATGCTCCTACTTCCACCTCGGCTTATGAAGAGCTAGAAAAATTTCTATGAAGACCTAACATTCGCAAAAAATTCAGAATTTTTATGCCAAGATGGGACGAAGTGCTCAGAAGACCACCATTCATTCGAAATTTAGGACCTGTAACGTGAAACCAGACAGGACAAATGGTGTGAATTTCCTTAAAAAGCTACTTGTACACTGCATGGACACTTTCTACAAGAAAAATCCGAAAGGTAATGGACCTGGAGAGGCACTGACATTAAAATTTTAAAATGAAATAGATTACGTCTTCACATCGAAGAAATGAATGTTCTCACACGTGTCAGTCATAAATCACTTCAACACAGTCATTGACCATAGGCTAGTTGGAAATCACCAACAATATTAGAACGTACTAAAGAAAGTCAGTGCCTCCAAAAACGGAAAAATTCGAAATTCACCCTCGAAACAGAACAGCTTGTAGAAGAAAGAAGGAACACTGACAGAGACTTACCGAAATACAGAGATCTCAACGAAAACGTAAATATGGCAGTCAGAAGAGATCAGAGAAAGCAAAACAGGAGACTGATCGAGGAGATCATGAAATCATAATGAACTTGAGAGCCGTTTATCTCAGCCAATCCGAAGTCAAGATAGTCGTTCACAAAATTCGGAGTGACCGAGAGGAAATTGTTACTGAAAGACATGACAAGCCAAAGGCTGATGATGAATCGCGAAGATCTGTTATGAACGTGGGACCGGGAGGGCTCGAAACTGTAGATAAAATTGAAACGGCTACAGCTCTGAAACAACTCAAGAGTTGTAAGGCGCCATGGAAAGATCACAGATGCTTAAAATTGGAGGAGCATTCCTCATTCTATTAGATAAGTGTTTCGAAGAAGGTAAAGTTCCAGAGTCGTGGAAGAATGTAGAAGCCATTCTCCTCTTCAAAACAGATGTCAACATAGACATCGAGGGTTACAGGTCTGTTAGTCTTTTCTCATCGTTTTACGAGCTGCTAACAAAACTCATTACCAACCGTCTGAGTGAGAAATTGGACTTTCACCGGCCATACGGAAAGGTGGCATTCAGAATATGTTTCAGTACAACTGACCACAGTCAGGTAGTGCAAATGTATGGAGCGTATCTTCCCCCACTACAGTCTTCCCAGTCTACCAGAAGGCCTCCGACGCCATCTAAACTTGGAAAGTTCTGAGGACGATGAACAAGTCCCTCATTGACTACACGTAATCCAAACTAAACCGCTACATGAGACTGCCGCTGTGTATGTGCTATAAAGAAAGACTGAATCACTGTAAAGTTTCCTGTAAAAAAAAAATAATAAAAAAAAGGAAAGAGACACAGTCTCATCTAAATTATTCACAATGTCTCTGGGCATGTCCAATGTACAGAAAGGTACCGACATAGATAGGAAACATATTACCCATCTTCACTTCATCAGGATATGTCACGGAGACAGAAAGGCATCGGCATAGACAGGAAATGTTTCAACTATCTTCCCTTTGCAAACGATATCATACTCTTCAGCAATGACACAAACGACTCTTCAACAGTTATTCAAAAACTCAAAGATGGTTCCCATGCTGTCGGCCTCCAAATTAACCTTCAAAAGACTAAAACTGTTAGCCCTGTCAATATAACGATCTCCATCGGAAAGCTTACTCTGAATGTAGTAAGGGAATAAATTTGTCTGGGACATAAAATCGAACTTGGGAAAAATAACAACTGCAGAGATCACCCAGCCTCTTCTGGATGTTATTCGCGAGACTTGGCTACATTCTCTGTATACCGACTAACCACGATAATTAAAAAAGGAAAGTTTGTGACGCACACATCCTCTCAGTGACAACATATGGGCTCAATACAGAGAAACAACAAGCAGAGCAAATCGGCTGCGCGTCTTTCAAAGGGCATTAGAGAGAGCAATGCCTACAGTGAATTTGAAACACAAGATCAGGAACGAAGAGATATGTAGAAGAACGGGGGTCTATAGCGTTGTCAAGTGGACTGCGGGACTAAAGTGGCGTTAAAATGGACCGAAACACTAATGCAGTAGTGTCCAGAGGAGTGAAAGAGAAGTATCGAACATCTTCTGGTGAGACAGACATCCAAAACTGGATCCAGACTACCCAGCGAAGATCGACATGCAAATCTTTGCAAGATGCCTATGTCCAGGAGTGGATATCTAGAGGCTGAAGAACAAGAAGAAGACGAATTTTTTGTAGTCGTTGTAGTTGCGTTGATGTAAGGATACATTTCATTTAAGTTATCCTTAGACTGCTGTCACAGTGGTACCAATATCAGTGGATTCCGTCACCGATCGACATCGGCCGAAGCTGAGCGATCTTTTAATTCAGTGCACTAGTATGTGCTCGGTCACAATACAGTTGGTCTCAGGGCCCGAACGTACAGACTCTGGACGAGAGTGGGTCAGACAGAATATTATGACCACCGATCTACTATCGATATAAAACCGTCTAGGTGATAGCAGCGACACTTGGCGAGGAATGACTCCTAGTCAGACACAAGCACGGTGCGTTAGTATCAGTGAGCGTGCTGTCCGTGAGTAGAATGGGTAAGGCGCACGATCTATTTGACCAAGCGCAGATTTTGATGGCACAGAGGCTCACACAGAGGCTCAGCACGAGTATTTCGGAAACTGCACCACTTGTCCGGTTTTCGAGGAATGCCGTGGTGAGTGTCTTCAGCGCTTGGCGAAACCATGGTGAAAACACATGCAGACGCCGTGCGGTCAGGCGGACACCTCTCATTATAATGTGGTTCAAATGGCTCTAAGCACTATGGGACTTTACATCTGAGGTCATTAGTCCACTAGACTTAGAACTACTTTAACCTAACGAACCTAACGATATCACACACATCCATGCCCGAGAAAGGATTCGAACCTGCGACCGTAGCAGCAGCGTGGTTCTGGACTGAAGCGCCTAGAACCGCACGGCCACAGCGGCCGGCCCTCTGATTATAGATGTTGGACACTGTAGGCTTGGCAGACTGGTGAAACAGGACAGGCGGTGAACTGTGGTGGAACTAACATCAGACTTTAATCCTGGGTGGAGTACAAGTGTTACTGAACAAACAGTGCACCCAGTACTCGTAACGATAGGCCTCCACAGCCGACAACCCACACATGTGTCAATGTTAAAACCACGACACCGGTAACTAGACTGAAATGGGCCTCTAACCAACAGCACTGAACGCTGGTGCAGTGTCAGAACGTTGCATGGTCCGATGAATCCCGATAATTCCTTCGTCATTTCGATGGGAGAGCGCGAATTCGTCGTCTTCCAGGGGACCAGGTCCTTGACACCTCCATACAAGCTGGTGGCGCCTCCATTATGCTCTGGGGAAAAGTCAGGTAGGCATCCATGGGTCTAGTCATAACGGCCAAGGAGTACCGTAAACTGGTTGTAGACCACGTGCATCACTTAATGTCGATCGTTTTTCCCTACGGCAGTAGCATTTTGCAACAAGATCATGCGCCTTGTCAGAAGGCCAAGAGTGTGATGCAGTGGTACGAGGAACACAGCGCGAGTTCCTATAAATGTGCTGGCCACCAGCTCGCCAGATCTGAACTCGATCAACCACATCTGGAATGTGACTGAACGTGGCGTCGGAGGTTATCGATACCCTTCCCGGAATTAGCAGACTTGTGTGTGCAGATGTGGTGCCGCCTACCAAGGCCTCATTTCTCCCATGCCACGATGTGTCGCTGATGTTATCTGTGCCGAGGGTGGACATATCGACTTTTAGGTAGGTGGTCATAGTGATCTGGTTGATCAATGCAGTTAACCTAAGTGAGAAGGGTGGCGTATATCATGCTTAAAGTTACTGCAGTAGACTTCAACGGGATGTGGTAGTTGGGCGTTATATCTTCTTTCTGGCAATTTTGTTCCAATAGTCATATGAGGTGGTTTACAGACGTAGTGTATGTATTTACATATTTGAGTGCTTCTGGTGTTTAGCGTATCTTATTCTAAAATTTATTTATATACTGAATGACAGTCATTGAAGGTTAACTAACGTGCCTGTTTTGGCGAAATTATTTAAAGATGTGCAGGGTGTTTGCAATACTGTTTTCCAGTAACATTACAAATCATCTCGCTTATGTAACAGCGGGTTTCATTTTATAAATCTGTACTCCAGTAATTGAAGAAAGAGTGCACAGTACTCACACTTTTGGAGACAGGTATGGCTTCTTTACAAGCTTTCGGTGCCTTCTTAATGGCAAAATAAGGAACGCAGAAATCTCTTCCAGGCGCATGGGCGTCGTGACACGCACACTACTTCCCTCCCCCCATCATCCTCTGCATGAAGGTTGAAGTAGATCCCAGCCTCCTTAATAGAATAGATTCTAACCTCACCTTACCTGATCCCACCAAAAACTGATAAAGAAGATCGAATGCAATGTGGCCAAGCTGTCGGCCGATGTTATCAGGTGGCGTCAAACGATTGTATCTGCCGACTTTTACTGATGCCACTCTGAATGCAGCCTAACAGGACCTCTCAAGACAATGCGGATATGTAACGAAACGATACCATCTTAACTGTAATGTAAAACGCTCAAAATTTTTGCGACAAAATTGTGTTTCATTGAACTTTGATATTCTAGTGTCGATTTCAACTTCTCAATGAAGACTGTGCCACTGTTGTAAAGTCTGGGACTTGAGAGAATTGAACGCTTTGTTTACGTCTATGGATTATTACTTGTAATAGAATGTAAAATAGATTCTGTTAATTTCAGTTAAAGTGTGAATTACAGATCAGCTCCCAAGGCATTTATATTGTGCTGAACCCACATTAGTAACAACCATCACCATAAGCTGGGAAACCACTGTGTCTTTCCCTTTGGTGCATGTTCTGGATGACGTTGACGTGCTTAGTGGCTTAGGGCAGTACTGAACTGCAGCAGGATTGAGAAGGCTTGTAGGCAATAAGTCACCCACTAGGTGTTCCGAAAAGCATAGTTCAAATGTTCTTCTTAATTTCAATAAAGCTCTAATAGGAAGGTTAAGAAAATGATTTGGCAGTAGTCTGCATTGTTATAACTTATCCTAAGAAAATATTTGTCACAAATGCAAATAATTTCTGGTCATAAATTGTGGAAATTTGATTGTGCCATTAGTACGTCGAGAAGAATGGCTCTGGATATTTGTCCACACTAACAGAGAAGTTCGTCACCACAAATTATGACTACTCATCTACTCCAAGTCAAGAAATTTTATGTACTCTCATACCTAAAGTCTATGGGAAAAGTGGGGCATAGTAGTAAAGGCATCTGAATATTGAAATATATAGCAATAGAGTTCATCAATTCTCAGTAGCTTTCTTTATTGATACTACCCACACACCGTTATAATCCAGTCTTCTGCGTCATTATAAAAACAGTTGATCTGTTGAGGAACTGCAATAATAAATTTTATTATCTTAAATGAAAAAAAAAAATGAAATCAGCATATGGCATCGTTGGCCAGGAGGCATCTCCGGGAAAATTCAGCAGCCAAGTGCAAGTCTTATTTCAGTCGACACCACATTGGGCGACTTGCGCACAGGTGATGAAGATGAAAATGATGAGGAAGACAAAAAAACATCCAGTCCCTGAGCGGAGAAAAATCTCCGACCAGGTCGGGAGTCGAACCCGGGCCCACTTACGTAAGAGGCGAGCACGTTACCACCCATCTAATCAGGCGGACATCATACCTGACACTCTTAATACGTCATTTACGTAACAAAGTACACATTTGTGTTAATATTTAAACATGAGAAAACTTATTTGGAATGGTCGCCTTTTACCTTCTCATAGTTAAATACGAAAATTTATTTCGAGTGGTCGCCTTTCATAGTTAAATTCCTTTTGCTGTCATTTTTCAACATATATCGTGAATAATTTCTGATAATTACTTCAAGAAAATTTTTCAAACATAGTAGCTACAAACCTTCATAATAAAAGCCTTGCCGGCATCCATCTTGATTTCAAGTAACTCAGAAATAATAAGAGAATAGCTTTCATTAAAATATCTGTAAATTACAAATTAATATTCAGGTTTTGTCCCTTCAAGATTGGCGACCGTCTTATTTCATATCTCGTATTTATTTCGGATGGAAATACTACTGGTAGGTTAGCTGCTGCTCACATTCTGGGGCTGAGTAAACGCTTTGTTTGTGTGCCGTGATGGATACAGTACCTTTCCGCCGCTTCCAGTTGCACAAACTTCAGTATCCCGGCGGTCGCGAAAGAGTACGTTGGTGGAAAGAGTACGTTGAAGGAGGACTTGTTTGATATCGCGGTGGAAGAAGAAACAAGAGTAGACAGAGAAGAGGTAGGAATACAGTATTAGAATCAGAACTGAAAAGAGCTTTGGACGGCTTAAGATCAAATAAGGCAAAAGGGATAGATAACATTCCATAGGAAGTTTTAAAATCACTGGGAGAAGTAGTAAGAAAACTACTACTCATCTTGGTGTGTGCAATGACATACCATCAGACTTTTCGAAAAACTTCATCCACGCAATTCCGCAGACTGCAAGAGCTGACGACTGCGAGAACCATAGCACAATGTTTAACAGCTCATACATTAAAAATGCTGACAAGAATAATGCTCAAAATAACGGAAAAGAAAATTAAGGATCTGTTATATAACGATGGTTTGGCTTTACGATATGTAAAGGCACCAACGAGGCAGTTCTGACGTTGCGTTTGGTAATGAAAGAAAGCCTGAAGATATATCCCAATACGATCATAGAATTTGTCGACCTCGAAAAAGATTTCGGCAGTGTGAAACGATACAAGACGTTCGAAATCCTGAGAAAAAGTGGGCAAAGCTATAGAGAAAGACCTGTAATATGTACAAGAATCAAGAGGGAGCAATAAGGTTGGAAGACCAAGAACGAAGTGCTCAGATTAAAAAGGTTTAAGACAAAATAGCCAGTCTCTCGCCCTTACTGTTTAGTCTATGCATCGACGAATCAATGACTGCAATATAAGAAAGGTTTAAAAGCGCTATTAAAATTCAAGGTGGGAGGACATCAATGACAAACTTCGCTGCTGACATTGTTATCGTTAGCAAAAGCAAACAATACTTTGAGGATTTGTTGAATGGAATGAACTGCACAATGAGCACAGAATGTGGACTGAGAGTAAATCGAAGAAAGAGGAAAGCAGAAATGTGAACAGCGAGAAATGTATAAACAGAATTGGGGATCTCGAATTAGACGAAGCTTAGGAATTCTGCTACCTAGGTAGCAAAATAAACCGTTATGAATGCAGGAAAGAAGACGTGGAAAGCAGACTAGCACTGGTAAGAATGGCATTCCTCGCCAAGACAAGTCTACTACTGTCAAAAATTGACCTTAATATGAAAGAAACTCCTGAAAACGTAGGTTTGGAGCACAGCATTGTATGGTAATGAAACATGGACTGTGGGAAAACAGGACAGAAGGGTATCGAAACGTTTGAGATGTGGTCCTACAGAATAATATCGAAAATTTTGCGGTGCGGTAAGAAACGCCACAGAATCAGTGCAAAAATCAGTACGTGGAAAACACTGACAGGAAGAACGGAGAGGATGATAGGGCATCTGTTAATACATCAGGGAATACCTTCCATGGTACTAGAGGGAGGTGTACACGGTAAAATCAACAGAGGAACACAGAGATTGGAATACATTGCGGAAATAATTGAGAACGTAGGTTGCAGGAGCTACTATTTGATGGAAATTAAAATCAGGGGATGTCGCCAGTGCAAAAATCAGTACGTGGAAAACACTGACAGGAAGAACGGAGAGGATGATAGGACATCTGTTAATACATCAGGGAATACCTTCCATGGTACTAGAGGGAGGTGTACACGGTAAAATCAACAGAGGAACACAGAGATTGGAATACATCGCGGAAATAATTGAGAACGCAGGTTGCAGGAGCTACTATGAGATGGAAATTAAAATCAGGGGATGTGGCCATCTTGGGAACATTGACGACCAAGTAATAATGATGAAGGAAGTTCCGCAAAAACGTCGACGCATTCAAATAAGGTAAGTGAGGCCGACGGTGTTCAGTTCGTTTTAGCTGAAATAGCATCAGTTGTGTCATTCTTTAAAGTACGTGTACCTTCCAGCGCCAAAGTAAGATTTTTGAAGGCACGAATAATGCGTTGTTCATATAGGTCACGTGTTCTACGTTGCATTACAGAGAGCGAACAGCTGGATACATGGATAAACCAGTTACAGGATCAAGCTTCTGTGCTCATGGGAAATATTGAGGCGATATCTGCTGCGAATGTAGGGTATAAATTAGAAGTGATTCGAATGGACGCTACTGCATAGGAAACTGAGTACGGTGGGCAGATTGAAGGGAGAGTTGTTGACAGGCAGCAAGAAAGCTTCTTACTAGAGTGCTGGGAAGACCAACGTGGAAGGCCTACAACCAGATGGGCAGTTTGAAGCTCTATTTTCCACTTTGGAGTGAGTCATTTACACGAAAAAAGGGGGGGGGGGGAGGAGGGGTGAAGCAATAGTGTTGCTACTGACACCCATAATCATATGTTTGGGGCAGAGGGTAGCGAACCATCTTGTGACCGGACCCTCCAAGGAAGTAGTCAGCCGATGTGGTGTTTATTGGCGCTATACTCAGTCACCCCTCAGACTTATCTAAGGTCACTGTGGAAAAGCAACATTCCGATATTAGGTGAAAAAAAGGTGGGAAGAAAAAAGTGAAGCCCTACCGTTTAAAGGGAAACGTTTTGTACTATACAGCTAAGGGAAGTAAATGCGACAAATTGGTTTTACCCCAGCATTGCTTCTTAATAATCAAATATTAGTTTGAGTCACCAGTCGGTGGCTATTTAGGAATATTAAAAATTCAAGTGACGTGACGTATCGCGAAGATTTTATCCGTCAGGGCATGGGCAAGGGAATTAACAAGTATGTACAGTCTTGAAGGTCTGAACATTGAGTAAATCAATGACGAGTACATGGCAAAGATTGCTGGCGTCTGAAATGGCGGTGTCGCCTACGGTTTTACGTAGATTACATAGGTCCTCTGCCGGGTCACGTGTCGGGAACGGGTTCATTCTAGTTTATATGGATGCATTCACCTTGTTTTTCTGGTTATTTCTGACCCGTGATAGGACGGCGAAAACAGTATAAATTGTTTACAGCTCTTGCGTGGTGTCTTTGGGCAAGGCCAGAATTGTCTCTGGTTATGCTGCAGCATTCATATCGAAACTGTTTCGGAGTTTGTGTTCAGAGAGGTGCATTTCACACATAACACAACGCACTACTGCCCTAACCCTTCATTTGTGGACAGGTCAACCGCATTTTGTGTTCCGCCCTCATAGCACACCACCATGTAGATCCTTTTCGGTGGGTCCAGCCGATTTATTGGTTGACTTTTGTCTTTAGTACGGTGGTACATGAAGCTCACAGACTCCCGATAGCCACTATCGGTCAATTAGTGGTCAATCAAACAACCGCTGATTGATGCAACGCAGATGCAGGACAACTGGGAGATGTTTAAGTGTAATCTGAACCGTAGTGATGACAGAGAAGTTGAGGTATAACAAGGGCAAACGTCTGACTCACCTCAAACCTGGTGACAGGATCTGGCTGCAGAACTGCCAGGCAGCCATTAACGCGAAAGATAAAAAAATGGGGAAGATACAGCCGAGGTTTACTGGGCTGCTACAAATTATACGCTTTATGACTCCAGTCAACCTGCTGGTCGGAAACCCGCTGGTCATGAGCACATGCCTTACGTTAAACCTCATGTTAACAGAATTTAGTAGCTAAACTGCGTTAATTCACATTTACATTAAAAAGGGGAAGGCATATTCCTGATAACTTGTTGGTAAAATTAAGGTGCCCTACTGCACTGGTGAAATATGAGGAAATACGCTTGTCCCCTTCTTCTTCTTCTTGGTTGTCTCTACACTCCTTGAAGAACCTTGGCCTCCTGTATCACCTGCCTCCATTCTTCTCTGTCCATCGCTTTCCTTCTCCAACTTCGTATTCACATCGCCTTTAGATTTTCTTCCGTATCGTCCAGCCACCTTTGCCTGGGTCTACCTCTTCTCCTTCTCCCGTCAGGTTTTCCCCTGAAAACTTTCTTGACACTCCGAGATACTGGCGTTCTGTTTACATGTCCTGACCATCTTATTCTTCCCTACTTAATTTTAACAACAATATCCATCTGTCCAAAAAGTGTTTGTAGTTCTACATTTGTCGTTACTTCCAGCCATCTTCCTTTCTCACTTCTCCTAAAATTCTTCTCAGTATCTTTCTTTCCCATATCAGTAACCAGTTCTCCTCCTTTAATGTCAAACCCAGCCTTCTGATTCATATATTACTATAGGTCTCAATATGGTAGTGTATAATTTGATTTTTGTATTCCTACCAACATTCCTGGAATTAAATACATTCTGCAAAGCAAAATAGCAACGATTTCCACTCGCTATCCTTTCTTGAATTTCTACTGCTACTTTATTCTCCCCTTGTTATATTAAAATTTGTGTGCTTAAGAAGGGTTTCTACACAGGCTCTTTTCAATTTAATTCTCTACTGGAGAAAAAAGGAGGACCTTCTGCAATTTGTTTTTACTGTATTTTCCGTGAGGTGATGCCACTAATGTTGTCCCTGTTCCCCAAGCAAGAAGCAGCTACTCCATGAATATGCTCTGTGAGCTGTAAGATGTACTGTGCTGGAGAAGTCACCGTTCCGCAGCTGCCAGTTGCGAAAACTGATCGTCGCAGCGAGGCAATCGGAGGCAGAAGTTCCTTGGCGTCGAGAGGGACGGTCAGATATTGCAGACAGTCCTTTGTGTCCTAACCTACCTCAGCAAAGGGCGTGTTTGAGTGTTGCACTTGTAACCTCCTCCAAGTTTTCCCTTGTCAAACATTTAGTAACGCAATCTTGCCTAAAAGAGGTTGTGTATTTTTAACTGCTACACTTCGAACAACTCCGAGGTGCGTCCAATAAGTAATGCAACATTTTCCGGCAGTTGTGGCCGAGCGTTTCTAGGCGCTTCAGTGACCGCTATGGTCGCAGGTTCGAATCCTGCCTCGGGCATGGATGTGTGTGTGATGTCCTTAGGTTAGTTAGGTTTAAGTAGTTCTAAGTTCTAGAGGACTGATGATCTCAGGTGTTAAATTCCATAGTGCTCAGAGCCATTTGATTTTAATGCAAAACTTTTGTGTCTCGGCAAATTTCGGTTAAAAAAAATGTATTGTTGTGGGATGTCGTGGAATATTTCCGCTTCAGTCTCTATAATTTCATGAATTTCCGATAGGTGGCGGCGCTATATGTAGCCTTCAAATGGCGCCTGTAACGGATGTGCGTTCCAAGGAGAGACCTCACTGAGTTCCGTTGGTAGAAAACCGGAGCAGCGCAGATATTCATAGGCACGTGTGGAATATCTACAGAGAAATTGCAGTGAACAAAAGCACGGTGAATCATTGGGCGAGGCGCCTGTTATCATCGCAACATGATCACGCAAATCAATCCGAACTCATGCTTGCCAGCCACCGCACACGGCTGTGACGCCTGCAACGTCGGAATGTGCCGACACACTCATTCATGGTGATCGAGGACACAATCAAACACCTTGCCGCCCAACTGGACGTTTGTGTTGGTAGTACTGACAAATACGTCCACCTGTTGTGGTACTCAAAAGTGTGTGCCCGCTATGTGCCTGGCCACCGATGAGGAGACCACAAAGAGCAACAGAGGAGCATCTATGCTGAACTGATTGCGGGTTACGAGGCTGATCGAGACCATTTTTCGTCGATCATCGGGGCACGTGATGAAACAGGGACTCACTACTTCGAACCGGGAAAAAAATGGCAGTACATAGAGTGACCTAACATCACCTCTCCTCCGCAGAAAGAATTCAAAGCCGCACCCTCAGCCAGTAAAGACATGGTCTTCTGGGACTCTGAACAGGTTACTCCCTTTTACGTCCTCCTGCATGGTGCTAAGATCAAGTGTATTGTGCTACCCTTTGGGAATTGAAGAAAAATTTGAGAGTGTTCGTCGCCACAAAAATGCAAACAAACTTCTTCTCTATGACAACGCAAGGCCTCACACAAGTCTATGCACCCCACAAAACTTCATTGGAATGTTCTACCTCATGCAACCTACAGCCCGGGTCTCGCACTTTCCAATTCGCATTTGTTTGGCACACCGTGGAAAGCAGTACGTGCGTGTGGGGAGGTTATTCATGCAGCAAGACGTTGGCTCCGACGTCGAGCAGTGTGGTACCATCCAGACATACGGGCTCTCCTCGTAAGGTGGCGTAACGTCGTAGCTTTGATCGGCGATTATGTTGAAAAATAGCGTTTTGTTGCCGAAGGAGTGGGGAATAATATGGTGTATTGTAATTCTGAGTAAAACCAACCTGCTTTCAGAAAGAAATGTGTTACATTATTTATTGAACGCCCCTCATAGTTACGTCTATCAGTGTGAACTAGTCGCCTTACCTTGACGAAACTTTACACTAGAAACAAGACATGAAACTTGCTGCTCAACTTTTATTAATGACTCTTTGAGATGTGAACTTGTTATGAAATTGGGAAGACATATACCGATAGCAAATTTGGCAACTTATAACCGAATTCTGATTCATGCTGAAATTATTGTAAAACGATATCGTGTAAATTATCCTAAGCGATGGGTGGATATGAGGTTCGGTTCTTCTCGCACTTCACTGCATTGCCTACCTGCGTTATCGTCAGTTTAACTGAGGTACATCCACTGAACAAACTGTAACAGAGTGGCAGAAGAGTGGAAGGGCTGGTTTATTAATCGCTTCCACTGGGCACAATTAAAAGAAGCGCACCTGAAGTAGTTAGACAAAGCGAATACTCTACCAAATAAAAAACAGAAAAGAGAACTGAATATAATTATTGGGTCCTATGACCACCATTCCAAATACTTTAAAATCTGAATGTGATTACCACAACAGGCACTATAACAAGAACAAGAATTTAAATTCGATGATTAGGCACGATGACCATTTTGCCACTAAAACATTTTCAAAAAAATTGAATTTAACTTAAGTGGCATACCAGCCACCTAAAGGCAAGAGGTTCCATATATAGCACCGATAATCTACATCTTCTAAGGCTGGATCTTAATTTATGCAGCTACAAACATGGACGTTTCCTTCGGCACCTGTTTGAAAGGAAAAATACAGTCTACATTAGGTTCTTTCTCGGTTGTAGAGAGCAGCCTCAGGAGCGCTGTTGACATGTCGCGCAGTAGGGCCCTGTCACACCCCGTAAGACGTCCAGGTGTCAGTAGAGGTAAGGTCGTTGCTCTCCGTCTGCAGAGGGTGCGGTCTGTTCAGTGCTGACCGTCCCACTCGACGCCAAGGAACATTCTATATTTTTTTTATTTTACACGACTACTTCCATAAGACCAAATTGGGGTACAAATCCCGTGGCCATGGAACGGGTCACTTCGTGAAATTACAACATAAAAGTAATAACAGATAAAATAAAATGCTTATGAAACCGAAAAAAGACAAGCCATAAGTATATGTAAACGCAAACAACAATATACATAGGAATCAGCCTAATTGTTCGAGGAACTCCTTGACAGAACAGAAGGAGTGACACTTGAGGAAACGTTTCAGCTTCGATTTGAAAGCGCATGAATTGCTGCTAAGATTTTTGAATTTTTCTCGTAGCTTATTGAAAACATATGCACACTTTTCTGCACAAGATTCAAGGAAGTGCGATCTAAATAAAAGTTGGATTTCTGCCTAGTACTAATCGAGTGAAACCTACCAATTCTTGGAAATAAGACGATATGTTAAAAGAAACGACGGTAAAGAATATACAGAGTGAGAGGCCACTGTCAGAATATCCAGACTAACGAACAGTTGCCGATAAGAGGTTTAAAAACTTAACAACACTTATTACCCGAACGAACCTTTTCTGAGCTAAAAATGTCCTTTGAGAATGGGAAAAGTTACCCCAGAATATAATACCATACGTCATAAGCGAAGGAAGATAAGCAGAGCAGACTATTATTCGGATCGAATATCACTTACTTCACATACCTCTCGAATAGTAAAAATGGTGGCAGTAAGTCTGAACAAGACCATGAATGAAGGCTTTTCACTACAGTTAACTATCTATCTGAACACCTAATTTGAACTGTTCCGTTTCACTAATGATATGCCGGTTTTGTTGAATTGTGTATTAGAAAATGTAAAAACTGAGTATTATTGTGATTTAGCGTTAATTTATTTTCTACGAGCCATGAACTTACGTCACGAACTGCACTATTTGAAACAGTGCCAATGTTGCACACAAAATCCTTTACTACGAAGCTGGTGTCATCTGCAAATATAGATATTTTACAGTTACCTGTAATACTAGAGGGCATATAATTTATATAAATAACGAACAGGAGTGGTCCCAACACTGATCCCTGGGGCGCCCCCCATTTGACTGTACCGCACTCAGACCTCACGTCACAGGGGCATTCTCAACACTGCGAGTAATGACCTTTTGCTGTCTTTTTTTAATGTAAGATGTGAACCAATTGAGAGCTACTCACCGTATTCCATAATGGTCCTGCTTTTGGAGCATTATTTTGTGATCAACACAATTAGAAGGCTTACTTAAATCAAAAAATATGCCTAGCGTTCTAAACCTTCTGTTTAACCCATCCAGTACCTGACAGAGAAAAGAGAATATAGCATTTTCAGTTGTTAAACCACTTGTAAAACCGATCTGTACATTTGACAGCAAATTATGTGAAATAAAATGATCAATTATCCTTACATACACAGCCTTTTCAATAACTTCAGCAATCACTAATGGCATAGAGATAAGTGTAAATTTTCTAAGAGAAACGAAATGCCATGGAGATAGGTTACCGCTAATGGGCTCAGTACGTTAGAAATATAACATTTACTGATAAAATGCTGGATATACCAACCATAAATAACCGTCTTGAGCAGCAGTGTCCGCTGTTTTGTCACGAACTTACGAGACGCTAGGTTTTCTGTTGTAACGCATCTTATTACCATTTCAAAGTAAATCAGAAGATGGTCTGTTAACAGCTGAAACCGGTTGTTTAATAAATTTTGGAGTAATGCAGCTGTGTGGAATCATGAGTTTTCAACCTGTCTAACACATCAATACATATTTTTAAAATAGTTTTGACGAAAAAAATAACATTTCCTACCAAATTTAATGGTAAACAATACTAGTATAGTAATACATACCCTTTTTTGTAACTGTGTATGATCAGTATTTCGTACGTAAAGTTATGTACCCTTCAAAAATTTGATACCTACCGTAAATATTTCAAATATTTTAGCACAGCGTAATTCGTTAAATTCTTTAATATTAACGCTAATTAAATCGGTTTTATGTATAATAAGGCAGACATAATTGATTAGAACTGTAAGTTTCTGATGTGGAGTGTAGATCAGAATACAATAGGTACGTGGCCTTTTTCTAGGTTAAGGGGCACTAAATTTATTGTTAATAGAAGTGTTGATACTTTTGACTTCCATGAGTCTTTGTGCATATGTGAGTAGGAGGTTCTGATGTCAGTCAAAGATTCCCGAAACACAAAACAATGGCAGACAGTGCTAAATGTTTAGGTCATTGATACTCTGTTCTTCCATGGCAGTGTCATCTGGCCCACTGTAATTCGTGTGTGCGTTACGTTCATTTTCAGGAGATCAGGAGTTCAGCGTCGTCTAAAGAGAAGGAAATATCGACACTGCTGCCGGTTAAGACCGAATATCGCACTGGTCTGAGCAATTACATGTATAACATTTGCGGTCTTCGTCCGCTGCTAGCCAAATTGTGCATTCGCTTACAAAACTTTTCACAGTCTAAACTGATTTATGAATATTTCGTCTATCACAGTATTTTGCCTAATATCCTCGTTAACGATCAGCAAAAAACCCGCTCTTGCTCTCATCGAAGCGCATCGAGTGTCGAATACTCTCGAATAAACGAACCGGATCTAATTTTAAATGGGATCGTCCTTGCATATATCTATCGCTAATAACCAGGCGCACTGAGCACACATAAATGAGAGCAGAAACGTTATGATCGAGAGATAGAGAGCAATATAGCGTTCCGTTGCGGAACTGGAGCTTTGGTAACCGTCGTCAGAGGCAACATCTCTTTTGATAATGTTGCATGGCTACCTTGCTGCCGATCCGGATTAGAACCGGATTATGAAATGCAACATTAACTCAGGCCCGATATTATCTTTGGAGAGCGCCGTGAAAGCCAATATAAAATTTAGGTGTGACGATACTTAAGTTAAAAAGTACTGGTCTGTAAAAATTAAGAACACATTGCGAAACGAATTACCGAACTTATATTATTCATTCTGTTTTTCGAAGCTGTGGTGAGGAAAAAGGATAACATAGTCAAATAATTAAGTTACGTAATCACTAACTTGAGGTCCGGCCGAAGTGGCCGTGCGGTTAAAGGCGCTGCAGTCTGGAACCGCAAGACCGCTACGGTCGCAGGTTCGAATCCTGCCTCGGGCATGGATGTTTGTGATGTCCTTAGGTTAGTTAGGTTTAACTAGTTCTAAGTTCTAGGGGACTAATGACCTCAGCAGTTGAGTCCCATAGTGCTCAGAGCCATTTTGTACTAACTTGAGCAACAGCTGGCAACAAATTGTATCAAAATAACTTTTTTTCGCAGAATCCTAGAAGAAACGTTTGTTAATAGACGTTGTGAAAAGAGAAAATATTAAGTGCTCCCTGACATGAAACTCTTTCTTAAAGAAACCATATCGTTGTCCTTGTCTTCATTCCGAATGGTGGCTTGATGCAGGTTTCCACTCTAGTCCATCCTGTGTGAGACCCTTCATCCCTGCATAACTACTGCAACTTAGCTTCAGTTTGCACCTGCTCAGTGTGTTAATCTGTTGTTCCCTCCACAATTTTTTGCTTCTCCCCACACTATTTGCCTCCAATACTGTATTTATGATTCCTTGATGTCAGTCGATCCCTACTTTTAGTAATGTTGTGCCACTAATTTCCTTCCTCTTCAGTTACATTCAGGATCACCTCATTAGTTACAAGATCTACTCATCTAATGTAATAAAATCATGCACCGGATGAAACTCAGGTCAATCGACAGCATTTCAAGGGTTTTTCAGGGATTATTTCAGAGTATTATGTGGTAAGGTACCCGTTTTCTCCGGTGGCCCATTACAGAATGATAATATCTTTCTAAGCCAACGGCCTTGCCGCAGTGGTAACAACGGTTCCCGTCAGATCACCGAAGTTAAGCGCCGTCGGGCTAAGCTAGCACTTGGATGGGTGACCATCCGGTCTGCCGAGCGCTGTTGGCAAGCCGGATCCACTCAGCCCTTGTGAGGTAAACTGAGGAGCTACTTGATTGAGAAGTAGCGGCTCCGGTCTCGGAAACTGACATACGGCCGGGAGAGCGGTGTGCTGACAACATGCCCCTCCATATCCGCATCCAGTGACCCCTGTGGGATGAGGATGAAACGGCGGCCGGTCGGTACCTTTGGGCCTTCATGGCCTGTGCGGGAGGAGATTAGTTTAATATCTTTATAAATTATTAGGTTTGTTATCCAGATTACCTCTCTTTCATAAAAATAACTTAACTCTTTACAACTTGTTTGATTTGTTATTCAAATTCCCTTTTTTTATAAAAATAACTTCAGGAGCAGGGAAGACTGGCTGCCGAGAATGAACCTGAATATGGGAAGAGATAACATTGTTTGTGAACCATTGGTCATTCGGGAAAAGATCATTCTTCCACCATTACATATTAAACTTTGGCTCACGAAAGAGTTTGTTAAAGCTTTAGACAGGAATGTCTGTTGCTCCAAATATGTTTGTCAGTCATTTCCTGGTCTTAGCACAGAAAAGTTAAAAGTAGGAATTTTTGATGGGTCACAAATCCGCAATCTTATAAACATCGGCGATTTCACAAACCACATGACTGAAGCTCAACTGTAAGTATGGACTAGCTTTGTATCAGGTGTCAAAATTTTATTGGGGAATCACAAAGCTGAAGAATATTCCGAAATAGTAGACAAAATGCTACAGAATTTCCAGAACGTGGGAGCTAATATGACTGTAAAATTGTATATTTGCACAGTCGTTCGAATAAATTTTCTGAAAACTTTGGCGATTACAGTGAAGAACAAGGTTAACGGTTTCACTAGGACATCGGGATTATGGAGGAAAGATATCAAGCCCTTTGGGATCGCCATGTGATGGCAGATAACTGTTGGAACTTGCAAAGAGACTGTCTGAACCAAAAACACCGAAGAAAATTCCATACAAAACGTCTTTCATAGTTCTTATTGACATGTTCCTGTTGATATGATTGTTTCTATTATTATTTGTAGTATTTATAGCACTCTGTTGGAAATCATAACCTTAATATAAACGTTTTAAAAATATTCTTCTCTTTCTTATAAATTAATTTCCGGTATAAATGGATTTCCTTTATCTCAAAATGTAGAGTCAGTTCAACAAAAATATTATTATTTTCGTATTCAGGAGACCAAAGTTACCTGACACCGATCAATAAATCTCATGACATAGAATCAGTGTCGCCCTGTGTAATGTTTGCACAAACCTTTAATCCCTTCCCTCATCCCCTTTCCGTCTGAATAGTTGCTCGAGTGAGAAACCTTTGTACGAAATAGTATGTTTTATGATTGCTGTACACAGTATGTTAGACAACTGTAAGGTAGCTTGCACTTTTTTAACTGTATTTTAACAGATATTTCTAAGAAAATGCTATAAATTTTATTCTCAATTCATGTCTTCTATGTATACAATATTTGTATAATGTTTACTTACTTAGAATACTGTCTAACACTGACGTAAAGAATTTCATGTGCATATAAATATGAAACCTTTATGGTGGTTTTTCAATTTTAGCTGTACATAAATGTAGCTCCATGTTATGTCTGGAGTGCGGGTCGATTTCCAATAATAAAATACCAACAGCCGTTATTCTGGTTTTATTTGTTAGGCAACCAGTTTCGACATTACATTATGTCATCTTCAGGCCTATACAGTGAAGGTTAAAAAAAGAGCAATAAGTATACAGTAAAAAGTCAGAGAGTGTTGTCCTACTGGGATCTGCCTTCTTACCTATTTGATCCTTCCCCGTGCCTTCCCTATTTCAGCACTCAAAGCTACCGGTTGTTCTATTGTAATCTTTTCCCCTTTCAGTCCAGCACTGCCAAATGCTCCTTCTGAAACTCTCAGCAAACTCTGTTCCTTCAATTGTTGTTGTTCCCATCGCTTTAATTTTCTACTTTTTTGGAATTTCTGCCTTTTTGTCTCCAGTTCATTACCAGTAAATTATGGTCAGAATCCACATCTGCGTCTGGAACTGTCTTACAATTTAATGGCTGGTTTCGAAATCTCTGTTTTACTCTTATATGACTTATCTGATATCTTTCTGTGCTCCAACGTCTCTTCCAATCATACAATCGTCTTTCGTTACTCACAAACAAAATGTTGGTGAAAATTTAATTATGGTGTATGCAAAATTCTACCAGGCTGGTTCCCCTTCCATTCCTTTGCCCCTATCCACATTCTCATTTTTCTTCTCTTCATTTGGCTGCTACTGATTGCCGGTCACCCATCAAAGTCAAATTTTCTATCTGAATAGTTCTCTTTTTGACATCATATGTTCTTCCAGTGTCTTCATCATCTGCGGGCCGCCACCAGTAGCTGACTGGTCAGCGCCACAGAATGTCAGTCCTAAGGGCTCGGGTCCGATTCTCGGCTGGGTCGGAGATTTTCTCCGCTCAGGGACTGAGTGTTATGTAGTATCAATCATCATTATTTCATCCCCATTTACGCGCAAGTCGCCGAAGTGGCGTCAGATCGAAAGACTTGCACCCGGCGAACGGTTTACCCGACGGGAGGCCCTAGCCACATGACATTTTATTTATCATCTATGGGGAAAGTTGGCTGTGGTGGGTGTTGGCTTCGTGTCTACGATAACGCTTTTACCAGCCTGTTCGTAGTAGCTTACTCGCTTTCCTATTCTTATTGATTATTATGCCTGCTTCTGTATTACTCCTGAGTGAATTTGTTTTGATAACTGTGTAATGACCTGACCAGAAGCCGTGTTCATCTTGCCACTGGCTCTGAACCTACTTCAGACTTTCGATTTCCCTTTTAAAATTCTCTGACCTACCTACTCGATTAAGAGATCAACATTCCACGCTCCGATACGGGGAACGTCAATCTTGTTCTTCCTGATGACGACATCCTCTTGAGTAGTTTCCGCCCGAAAATCCAAATGGGGGACTCTTTTACCTCCAAAACCTTTTACTGGAACGGATGCAATCACCATTAATCCATAAATTACAACTACATGCAGTCGCGAAAAAATTAAAAAAATAAATAAACAAGTTACTGCTGTAGTTTCGCCTTGCTCTTAGCTGTTTGCACTTCCACCACAGAAAGGTTGCGTTGGATAATGTTATAACGGCAGATCAATCAATGATGCAGGCTACCGTGTCTGTAATTATTGAAAGGGCTGCTGTCCCTTTTCAGGGACCACGAATTGTTTGAGCTCTCTTCAGATTCCCCTCCGTTGTGGTTGCACATATGATACTGCTATCTGTATCGTTGAGGCACGCAAGACACGCCATCTCGGTGAGCTCCACGGTTTGTGGAGGGCCCAATGTCATATAATTGATATTCAGGAGTTCAAAATTGAATATATCAACTAATGTCTTGTGACGATATGAGTGGATATTCTGGTAAGGTTAGCGCTGGTACGAGATCACACAAGCGACTTATCTTTTGCGCCCCCCTCCATTCACCCTTTCCCTTCGTACACCTTCAGCTGTGTGAGCTTTCGCTACTAAATCTTGCCAGAGGCAGCCCTCATGCCACTCTCAGCTTGGCGCTCGAGGCGGCCGCTACTAATTGTGATACGTCTCGTACCTTACAGCTGAAGCGCCCCTGGCGCCCCTCCCTGCTTGGCACCCCAAATGGCAGTTTGCGCCGCTTGGGACTTACACCGGCGCTGTCTGCATCTGGCGAAATAAGTAGATCATACACTGACGGAAAAATGAATCACAGTGCCAAGAAGCATTTGTCCGACATAAATGAAAGTTGATGAGCGTGTTTCTACATTTAAAAGGTGATGTCAGTTCTACATTCATGCCAGTCCCATCAGAATGACGCTAGTAGAGCCACTATGCGGATGCAAATGTGGTTTACTATAAATACACGCTGTAACTCTCATGAGCGTTAGTTACTTTTGGGACTGGACGTGGTGAGTTGGTGTTAGTCAGGAACACCCTTAAGGTGACAAAGATGTCATTATCAACATCCCACTGGGTTTTAACGAGGTCTTGTAAGAGAGCTACAAGAAGCTGGATGTTCCTTCTGCGATATTGCAGAAAGACCTGTCAGGAATGTCGCCACAGTACGTGATTGCAGGCAACGGTAATCTCGAGAATATACAGTCGCAAGAAGACCGGGTCCCAGACTACCTCATGGCATTAGCGATGGGGACGACCATCGTATTCGGTGTGGGGCTCCGGCCTGCACCTGCAGTAGCAGTCTGAGCAGCAGTTGGTACCACAGTGACTTAACGAACCGTGACAAATCGGTTACTTCAGGGACAGCTCCGAGCCAGGCAACCTGTAGCATGATTCCCACTGACCCCAAATTACCACCATTTGCGACTCTAGTGGTCTCAAGAGAGAGATCATTGGAGGACAGGTTGGACCTTTGCCATCTTTTCTTAAGAAAGCTTGTCCTGTCTCAGTGTCAATGAAGGCAGTGAATTGGTTAGAAGTATGCCAGTCGAGGGCCTTCAACCTACCTGCTTGGTCTGGGATGAGATTTTGTATGACGGCAGGAGCACTCCCATGGTTATCCCATGCACCCTGACTGCAAATTTGTACATCAGTTGGTGATTCGGTCTGTTGTGCTACCATTCATCGCAGCATTCCGACAGGCTAACGCTCGCCCACATACCGCTGTTGTAAACCAATATGCTCTACAGAACGCCGACATGTTGCCTTGGCTTAGTCGATCACTAGATCTGTCATCAATTGATCATAGACGAGACGTCATCGGACGACAACTGCAGCTCCATCCACACACAGCATTAACCGTCCCTGTATTAACCGACCAAGTGCAACAGATGCAAAAGATGGTAACTCGGGCTAGTGGCAGTCTAACGAGCGACTAATGATAATCTTGGTGAGGCTACCTAAACAAATGCAAGATCTAAATTTACGTCAAAGCCGGAACCGGCGGTCTAGGCTCCGCCCACAGAATAATGTGCTTAGAGTGCACGGAACAAGGACGAAGAACTACCACTAAGGTAGAAGACCACCACCCAACCTACAATCAAAAATATCCCTGGTTGAACTTAAAAATGTAAGAAGCTGAAAACAGCAAAATAGTAATTAGAAGTTTAGGACGGCTAATGATACCCGTCTTCCCCAGGTACTCCACTTCTAACATTCTGCGTGGTGTCTGTTTGTTCTATATCGTGTCTCCCTACCACTTTCGCGCAACGACGCTCTGAGCGTGTTTTTTAGGGAATTGACTAGTTTGAACCTGGGACCTGTTGCTGGTAAGGAGACGTCAGACCACACATGACATGTAGAGTTCAGAAGAGTTCAGTGGGACTAGCGATTATATAACCAAATACTTAATGATTTCAGCGTCAGCTCCACTGCCCTCCCTGTAAAAGAATCTTAATACTAACTAAATTTAGTGGAAGGGGTTCAAGGCTTTCCTATTTTTAGTTAGCTAGTAAAATAACGTCGAAAAAGCAGTTAAGTTTACCATTGGAAATTTTGTTCTACTCACAAAACATTGTTTATAAATTGCACTACTGGTAAAAGGAAATGTTTTAATACAGGATGGTAAAAACCCAACTGCGTTCAACAAAAATGTGAACGAATATTCCCTGAATGGAAGTTCTACAATGGATCGAAGGATGACCTATGCCATATCACATCTATAATCTAGGTTTAAATTTTCACAAAAGAGAAAACTATCAAAATGGTCTACAGTGACCCTCAATTATCTTTAATTACTTATCTAACATGTCGTAAATTACAGTGGCTGATGTGGCTTCTCAATAACTATATAACAGAAAAATCATCGCGTTTCAGATTTTTACTCCAAGTGGTAAATCTGAACACCAGGAGCTTTAATTGACGATCGACACTAGTATTACGCAAAAAAGGGGTGTAACAGATGAGACTTCTGCAGTTCTGAGTGAAGCTTTATGCGCTGCTATGCGGCATCGCGTGCGTTCATTACCTTGTCGGTGTTCGTCAGGGGGTGGCGGCCAGCACAGCTCCGCTCACCTCGCCGTCTCGGAAGAAACTCTCTCCTAACTTCTCCTTACTACAATTTATCGAAGTTGGTTCAAAAAAACTATCTGGCTTTGTTTTCATCTGACCAATCAGGGTCTCAATGTTAACCTTAAGCTCCACCTACAAAAATTCTGTCAATCCAATGAGAAACGTTATACTTTTCGTGGTGGGGCAATGTTTTTAAAGTTTGCAACGTAAGAGAGTCGCTAAAAAGTCTCACGCTAAAACTTGCAGCTGGTGTGGTCCTTTTTGTGTTATCGTAAGATCTATACTGTTCTTCTGGAGGGCTCTAGCTTTTAACATGGGCTGGGGGGTGGTCATGACGTAACAGAGGCGCGAAAAAGTCTCACGCTAAGGCTCTAGCTTTTAACATGGGCTGGGGGTGGTCCTAACGGTTAGTTGGCGACGTGGATGTCCGTCCCTTATCGTAGGGCCTTCTAACTTAACACGGTTCTGCTCGCGGCTTTTTTTCTCGTTTCTCCCCTGGGAACTGCGTCTGTCTCACGGTGGGAAGGTATGACATGCATTTAGGCATTCTTGTGTTAGTCTGTGGTATTCCATTTGCTCAATCGTTACTCGTATTACTTTGATTAATTTAATGTCACTATTTATTCGGAGCTATGTGACATACTACTGGATTTGCTTATCATGTCAGGGTTTTCATGGAAGGTGTTGGATTTGCCTGACACTTTACACCAGGGCCGGCCAGAAATTCTGCACGCGTGCGGTGCTCCTGCACATGTGCAACTTCCGGGTCACAGCGTGCACGCCGCAGCGGTCAGCGTTCATGTAGTGCATGTTTCTACGCACAGGTGTCGCTTTATTCACTTGCTGGGATACTCTGTACCGGTGCATTCTAGTGCTCTTTCCACAGCCTGCAAGCCAACCATGGGAAGTTATTTCGCGTATTAAACATTTGAAATACTGTCACAGTCTACTCATTGAGACGTCTACTTTTATGTTAACAGTTTAACCAAGTAAGACAAGTAATACAGTTAACAACCGTGGGTTTTTATTAAGGCAGCTTGACTGACGGCACGTAAATACGCGTAATGTTTTTGATCAAGTATTTAAGAAAGAGAGCTCTTAGCGACTTCCAACGAACCTTATTCATGATTTCAAATAACATTAAGCTAATGCAAGGTTTCCTATAACTAATTCTCGGTGCCCTCAGTTACACCCACATAAGTTCTGTCTCACTGACCTCTGATCAGAATGATAACCGCAGACCTCTCGATGATCACCTATTATTTCAATACCATTATTGCTATATCTCTCATCAGTTACGTCTGAAATCTGCATAATAACCGACAATTAGATGAATGTTATGCTTTATCGACTTCAGTTGAGCGTAGCCCTTCACACATTAAAGAAAAACCCTAAATGTAAGTATACATTGGAACAATCGGTTTAATGACCAACTTTCCTGATAATAATGTAACATGGAGCAGAATGAGGCAATAATGCACAGTTAGTAAACAATAATTTTTAATTACGAATGGGATAAATTCAAACACGTTTATCACTGGTCATGAGAAATGATAACCGAGTTGATGTGTCTCATCCATTTTCTTAAGGACATTTCATTTTGCTTGCTGTTCTTTACTGTTGAGTACACTACACTCGTCTCTGTGATATGTATTGTAGTGTCTTACAATTGAAAACTTACGCTGGCCGCCTATTATTCGGCGGCACAGCAAACATTGTGAGTTTTCACCAACGGCTACAAAAAAGAATTGCAGTTCCCTGTCATTTTTAAACGACTGAGAACGTAGATCTCCCGTCCTTTGCTTTTTCACAGTACCTGCCATTTCTCAGTACTTCTCTGTTAAGGTTACGGTTACCAGGGGTAAACGAGACTGGGTATGTTGCGCTCTTGCTTGTACCACATAAACAGGGAAGTGAAGCCTCCGCCGTTCATTTAGGACACATGTCTAATAACAGATGTCTCTGTCGCTCGCTGTCGCACACGTGCGCACATGTGCAGCACTTCCGCACGTCTGCACACTGTGCAGCGTTTGGCCGGCCCTGCCTTACACACTCTCTGCTTTTCGCCTCGGTGACACTACGAGAAGCAACACGTGCCCAAATCACTGGAGAATCGCGAGATTTGTCAATGGTGGAGGTTTCTCTACGGAAATGGCAATGCACTCAACTTAAACACGCTGTGGTTTCGACGAGGTCATGCACCATAGTAACACTGCCCTTCGATCCGGCAGTCCATACACGCCGCCAGCGATCCCGACGTGTTGTCGCCTTGTGCGGGCCTCGCTGCTCCTGCGTCCCCAACCGAACTCCCTACTCACACCACACGGAAGAAGAACGAGATCGCCCCAAAGCTGGGGCAGCAGAACTACATATCGATAAGCGCCGCTGCTGCCACTAGCGGACAGGCAACGCTTACGAAACCGAGTGGCGCCAGTGAACCCGAGAAGAAGACAAACAACGCAACCATGCCAACTAAACGATACTGTCTGGCAGAAACCTACACACGGCACCAACATGATCCGGAGTACGGCTCATGAATCTGCAGCAAGAATGAGCTCAATAGGGAGAGACTGCCGAAGTGTAAATGATTTCTAGCGAGCATTTTTGCCAGCCTACTGACCGCAAGTCACACAAGATTTGGTACCACATAGCGTTATACGAGCAACCACGACACAAATCAACTAACGTTGTCAGTAAGACGCATAAATCTCACAGTTGAATAATAATTATTGTGACTGAAGTAATTTCCGAAGCTCTGTCCAGGAACATAACAACAGACGTCATAAAACGTCCAGTAATGAGGAGAGGTGTAATCGCAGTTATTATATCAATTAAATTAATTACAGGTAATATTATATCTCAAAGGTAATATTGTATCTCAGATGGTACTGGCGCAAAATTTCATAAGCACAATTCTGGAAGATCAAATCTGCAAAATACATCGCACAACAACAATTACGCAAATAACAATCATCACAGTCACAGTAATTAACATCATATTTCACAATAGCAAAATCTGGAAAAGTAAGCCCAGTGCGACAAAGAGAAATAATAGAAGTCACGTCACCAAATCTACGAGATAATCAATGTTGAGGAAGCAATAAAGCACAATGGCTCGCCCATCCAGCACCAGACAATGCTGTGGATCACACAAAACACGCCTCTACCGAAACTTTGAATTTTATGTGTTTAGAAGACATTAGAGACATATTCATAGTAGAGACTGATGACACGCAAAACTCTGTAGTAGATCCAATAATAGATATTTCAACAGGCAACACTGTTCTTTCCACTGTCCTTGATTCATGTAGCCCTACTTCTGTGGTCAGTGATACTGCACTCCACAAATTTATGACAACAGCAGATTGCCTCACTTAATCCTAACCTATAAGATTAGAAGCAGATTTTCTCAACAAATATAAAGCCGTTTTGAATTTCAGAGACGCCGAAGTACGAATGGAAGTGAAAGATAGGGCACTTTTCAATTACATTTCTATACTCGATCTCGAAACAAGAAGAAGAAATAAATTATGTGTTTTAGTAGATAATGCATCGCAGTTTTCATCAGAAAAAAAAATATGGCTCTGAGCACTATGGGACTCAACATCTTAGGTCATAAGTCCCCTAGAACTTGGAACTACTTAAACCTAACTAACCTAAGGACATCACACACACCCATGCCCGAGGCAGGATTCGAACCTGCGACCGTAGCAGTCCCGCGGTTCCGAACTGCAGCGCCAGAACCGCTAGACCACCGCGGCCGGCTTTCATCAGAGTTCTTTCGTAATGACCCAAGTTGTGCACATACTTTTTTCAATGAAATGGATCAGGAAATCAATATACTGGGTCTCATTAAGAAAAAAATGAGTAGAGGAAAATGCTACTGCGCCGCATGCCAGAGTGACCCCCGTCACTAGGTAGGCAACTTTTGACAAGACTCAGGCGACTTTTGTCACACAACAAACTACATTTATCACGCAACAAATGGAGCTATTTGTTGCTACGACATGTGCGCAAAAGGAACTGCTGTGAACTGCGAAATTTCATCCAGAATCCGAATAAGAACAAATAACTTCTAACAAAAACCAGTTCTGAAAGACTACACATGTTATCAGCAATATGTAGTTTGCTTGAGAAGTACTTTTTGGCTTTATAAAGTCATGATAATACAGACACATTTGAAATTTTCTACCACTCTTGATGAGACAGACAGGCTATTAAGATGGTAAATGTGTTTCCTGGAAAGAAGGGCAATAGGTGTTTTGATGTTAGATGTTTTTCAGGGTCTATTGGAAAGTAGTGAAATTCTGTTTACTGAAGTTAAATATTTACAATTATAGCTACAAGTTGTTGTTTATGTGGAAATAAGTGGACGAAGACAGAGCAGGGAATTGTTATTTGAAGTGTATATTGAGACTAAGCGAGTATGAGTAATGTTGTTATAGGCTAATGAGATTTGCACTATGTGATCAAAAGTATACGGTCACCGCCAAAAAATACGTTTTTCATATTAGGTGCATTGAGATGCCACCTACTGACAGGTACTCTATATCAGCGACCTCAGTTGTCATTAGACAGTGCAGACTTGGCCGCTCTGCAGAGCTCACGAACTTCGAATGTAGTCAGGTGATTGGATGCCACTTATGTCGTACGTCTGTACGCGAGATTTCCACACTTTTAAACATCCCTAAGTCCACTGCTTCCGATGTGTTAGTGAAGTGGAAACGTGACGGGACACGTACAGCACAAAAGCGTACAGGCCGATCTCGTCTGCTGACTGACAGAGACCGCCGACAGTTGAAGAGGGTCGTAATGCTAATAAGCAGACATCTATCCAGATCATCACACAGGAATTCCAAACCGCATCAGGATCCCCTGCAGGTACTATGATAGTAAGACGGGAGGTGAGAAAACTTGGATTTCATGGTCGAGAGGCTGCTCATAAGCCACACATCACGCCGGTAAATGCCAAACGACGCCTCGCTTGGCGTAAGGAGCGTCAACATTGGACGATTGAACAGTGGAAAATCATTGTGTATAGTGACGAAACTAAAAGAAGAAATATACCTAGATAGGATGCTAATTACTGATCATATTAGGTATAATAAAAGACTGACGTTTAACTGACTGCCTAAAGTATACTTGGCTGTGAACCTTGGTTACTACCTAATCCCTGTTTCTCCTAATTATATATTTGTGTTCCCCTTATCTGCGTATCTAACCACTATGCTCATGTATTTATTTCTTGCATGTGACCACTTTCCTCATGGGTTTCTTTCTACCTTACTCCCTATACTTTTTTGTATTTTGCTGATGAACATGCGTACATACTTATGTAAGTAGATTTAGATTTTTCTGCAGGTCAATGTGTACACACATAATAGTTATTGTGCCAATTACTGTACACTGTTTCACAATATGTACTGGTATTTTGTTTCTGCAATTCATTACTGTAAAACCATGAAGCCATTTTTTTCTTGCTTTTTTACAGACATAGAAATCCGCTGTTACCATTACACTGCGCGTGCTGTCCATACGTTAACTGTGTAAAATCTTATTACTCCTGTGTTAATATACAAAACTGTATTTTGTAAATGTGACAAATTGTACTGATTGACTAGTCACCACAAATGATTGAGGTTTGACAGGACAGAAGAAATACGTTTACTGATTATATTCTGAAATGTTCTATTATAAATGTTGGTGTACTTCATCGATACAAGCTGCAACTGACTTTTATAAGGAACTCTTCGATACCACAAAATGACCTTGAAGGAATCAATGGCTCTACAGTCTGCTTCAAGAAAATTACTGCTACGTGTTTTACTGTTTGTGCATGTGTGGAATTGTCAGCTGAGAACTGTACCTAGTATCAGTGAGTCTGCTTCCACATAACTTCCCAGAACAGTGGCATTATTGCAACGAGCTAGAGAAAGTTTTGTCGTTTGTGAAAGGACGCTCTTCTAACTACATTCATCTTGCAAATTACTGCTGCCATATGTGACGGTGACTCAGAAATGTAGGACTTGTGTGATATATACACTCTCTAACCTACTTCAAGTGTAGATCACCAATACTGCTAACTACAATACCAAATGTCACATATAAACTTTCAAAATAACCCTGTGCAGAACTTTTACATAGAAATCATGAAACATGATAACCACCTGTGGTGAATTCAACTGATACCATCTTCCACATATTCTTGAATTTTGTGAATATTTTTTACGTATATGTAATTAGTCCATATTCGTGTAGAGCTGTTTTTCTCTTTGTATTTGTAACATATTTTCTATGTTCCTATCACAATATTTGGAATTTAGTATTTGTCCCATTCATCTCTCAAGTGATCCTCGCACAAAGCTCTACTCGGGGAAGGTTGAGGTTGTGTAAGGGGGGGGGGGGGGGACTCATTTCGATTTTTATAGGTTATCTACATCGACGTAAGCGAGACAGGAAGTTCAGATACTGTTAAACAATCTTAGGTCTTGTTGTGGCACATTCTTTACTTCCGTGCAATCTGATACATCCTTAATTGAAAGAAGGTAGGAGGATGGACGTGTTCAGTAGTACTATGTTGACTTGTTACTGTATCTGTTAGATGAAGAACGATTTATTCTAGAGGACAGCAGGGATGAATATGATGTATATATTGAAAGGCGAAAAGAAAATAAATTTTGGATATATAATTTTTTTTTCTGAAGAGAAGGAGTTTGACTGTAGACTGCAGCATGCAGCACTGTCCAGCTAATTTGTCGGAATGATTATTGTCAGCTAGTTAACTATGTTCACTTGCTCAGAGCAGAGAGAAAGACCGCCCCACTTCCCTGAGTCTTGCATTAACACATCAAATATTGAAGCTGTTTGCTTTTGTTTCGAAATTCTCTATTAACAGAGTATCCCGTTTGAATCGTTGGTCACTTTGTTAAACTTAGTATTGTTCAGACCAATGTTATGAGTGAAGATCAGGCAAAGATTTACTCTGTCTTTTTGAATGTAGACTGCATTCTAAAATCGATGTCGATTTCATGGAAATAGTTGCTTTCCGCATACCACTGCTTAAACAAGGTTTATCAGTATGCATTACCATATTACAGCATGAGGTATGCAACAGTTTCCACGTCGTTTGGAAATGTTATTTAAAAATAGAAATCTAGCTTTGCCGCTGCCTGCTTGCTATTTGTTGCCGGCTTTCGAGAAATATGTGACAATGTCGTCATGACGCGAGGTTAGTGAAAATTTTACTTCATTTGCGCATGTAACAAGTTATATTCACACCAGTTACATCTCGATTCAACTTAGGTTCTGTTTAGTAAAAGGTTAGCATACGAGCATAAGTAGAATAAGGGATTGTGGGTACATCGTTTTGGTAATACGTAGATACGTAGAGTTTTTACAGAATGGGTGGTTAGTTTGGGCTAAATTTCACACAGAAATAAGTGGGAATTTACACCCTGATCCATTTAGAGGGTCCCTGGAGTTCTCAGTCCTGTGGCAGAAATCCAGGCAGTCCTATCCAGCCCCTTCCAGTTTTCCTAAGGGATGCAATTGTTCGCTGTACATTCAAATTACCGGCAATTAACAGGTCTATAAGGTATCGCGACTGCTCCAACTGAATTGGGACACTGCAGGCTCCCCAACATCTGAACTACGTCTCAATGGCTCAGTTTCAGTTAAAGACAGCACTTCGAACTTGTTGGTTAGGGAGACAGGTGTCATGATCGACGCTTTCCCTGCTGCCGGTGTCCGCTGTACAGAGCCGCTAGACCTGAAATTAACACGCCGCTTAGTCAAGCAGACGATCGTTGCTAGATCCTGTAAATCCTGTAGAGGCGACAGTATCCCTGTAAGAGTATACTTGAGGCCCCTTTGGTATCTCTTGACTCAACAGTTCGCCCACCACAGCCATTCGCGGCAGCTTCCTATTCCTTTACAGCAGTCAGAATTATTTCCAGCTGATTGGCAAGTAATGTATCCTGTGCTCGAAAACAGCATTCACTACGTGTTTGCATTCTGACTGGTTCAGTGCATTCCTGAACACCAAACTAATTTTTCAGGATAAGTTACGTAACAAGTATTACATCGTCCCCTTACGATCTAAAGCAACAACAAAAAAATAGTTTATGTTAGATCATGAGAAACCCTGGGATGTAATTAAAAGCTTCTTAAAACACAGATTCATGTCTGGAACTTTTTCAGAGGCAGTATTCACTAATACACTCGCCTAACAATGCCTTTCAGCATGTTAATGTCAACAAATGTCACAATATACATTGCTGTTCACGGGAATACTAAGTCAAGCGCTATATGACAGTTACACTATGTGCGAAACAAAATATTACACTGCAGTAGTTAACTTCGTAAGAGATACCTTTAAGTGGCTATTGTTAAATTTCAAAAATCTTCTTAGAAGAAACAGGTCACATAACTACTCTCTTTGGAACCAGGGACAACGATTTATTGAAAACATATTATCGAATACACAGCTGTAAGTTACTGAAAATGCATTGTTGTCCCTGTCAAAGTTTGCAGATACCCCTTTTTAATTCACAGTTTACTATGAACAAAGTTAGAAAATTTGTGAGGGTTAGAAAATTTCGCAAGATTTACTTTCGTTACGTAAATGTATACTGCCAATAAGAGAGATCTATTGATCAGTGGTAGTACTACCAAAATGCCTAAGAAGCACAAATGTAGGTTTCCTGACAAATCAAAACTGTGTGCCGGATCGAGACTCGATCTCGAGAAGAGCAGAAGAGCTTCTGTGAAGTTTGGAAGGTAGGAGACGAGGTACTGGCAGAATTGAAGCTGTGGGGACGGATCGTTAGTTGTGCCTGGGTAGCTCAGTTGGTAGAGCATTTGCCCGCGAAAGGCAATGGTTCCGAATTCGAGTCTCGGTCCGGCACACAGTTTTAATCAGGCAGGAAATTTTCATATCAGCGCACACTCCGCTGCAGAGTGAAAATCTCATTCTGGAGCACAAATGTAGTTTTCAGTTGACAATGTAACATGAATTTTGCACAGTACACAGTATATCACAATACACAGTCAAAGACAGATTTAGGAACAACTGCTTAAACAGTATGTAACCTCCGGACACACGTCGAAGTTAGTGCAATTGATCGTGAATACGTGCACCTAAAATTCGTATAAGGCATCATTGCCGAAGAATATAAGGGAAAGAATGTGGGAAAACTTTTCGTTATTATGAGATGTAGATAGGTAGCCCTAATAACGACTGGATGCAAATTTGCGTATTTATAAAGCTTACTTTTGACTATTTAGTCGAATGTTTTACCAATTATAAAATTCCCGTGCAGCAGAACTTCAATTACTGGGTCAAATACTTCGATCGGTGGTCCTGAAGAGGACAATAGTTTTCGTATTCACTGTGTTAAATTGAATTTTAACTTACTTAACAATTAATGATCGGCCTGTTGGTGACAATGGACATGATTTAGGCAGGCACTCAATTGAGTATGCATACTAATGAGAATTGTAGATAGTCAGTTTCCATCATATCTAGCACTTCACAATCATTTAAAACCAAAAACAAATTGTCTTATTTTCTCATACGAGACAGTAATAATTAATAAACGACCGCTCACCAGAATGTTCAAGGTCACTGAGTTTAACTAGCCATTCCTTCCAAAGATTAAAATTTCTTGACCAAAACCGCAATATTTAAACATTAACGACATCAGACACAAAAACAGTGTACTAAGAAAACATCGAAATTCAATAGCCACTATTTATATTGAAATTAATAAACACACAAAATTAAACAATACATCTTCACTGGAGTATAAAATGTTACTGTAGTTTTGCCAAATTAATGATTTTGTCTCATAACGAAACCCCTTTTTCCAAACGGTAGTTAATGTCGTTGTAATACATTCACGTAACAATTTCAGTTAATCGGTAGTACTGACATTTTCAACGGTAGACAAAAGCTAGTTTTACGTTCTGGCACAGTTATTAATTTTATGTCAAAGTCTTTTAACAATATGACACTCCTCTGTTAGGGTGATAGAAAACGGATCCTGTTCATGTTGGTCATGACTTGGGTAAATGATTAACATAGGATTGGGGTAAAAGATTTACTCACGCAGTAGTTACGACCACGGTGTCGCTTCTAAGTGTAGTCTGGCGTGTTTTCTCTGCTGTTTCGAGAGATATTTATAACTTCGTTGTGGCAAGGTGAAGCTGGAGTCAGTCCAAAAGATACTGCTGATCACTTTTTCCTTGCGATGCCCAGCTTCGACTGAAAGCGTTGATTTTTTTCCCGTTACAATTTGAACTATTTTTAAAGCGGTATTTTACGAGTCCATTCGAAACAGTGGTCTCAGATTAGTCTAGTGGGATACGCGTTTTATCGACATGTATTAACAGAAAAATAAAACTGGAGGACTAATCAGTATTCAAAAAGCGACTCAGCAGCGCTGCATGCTTGGAGGTAGCAGCCGGACGGGGTGGCCGCGCGGTTCTAGGCGCTTCAGTCTGGAACCGCGCGACCGCTACGGTCGCAGGTTCGAATCCTGCCTCGGGCATGGATGTGTATGATGTCCTTAGGTTAGTTAGGTTTAAGTAGTTGTAAGTTCTAGGGGACTGATGACCTCAGAAGTTAAGTCCCATAGTGCTCAGAGCCATTTGAACCATTTGGAGGTAGCAGAGAGCGGGTTAGGGGGTGCTGTCATTGCTGGAGTGACCGTTGTTTTACTGTCCCTGTTAGTACACACTGATAAAACGAATATCGTACTTGACTGTTTGGGTCAGCTCTATCGCAAGTGCACGTGAATTGCCGCCTGAAGAGTCAGTTTGTTTGTAATGGGAAACAAATCGACGCTTTCCACTAATAATGAGCGTCGCATAAAACGGATGATGAGCAGTATTTGTTTAAACTGATTACTGCTACACATTGCAAAAATGAAATCGAAAATTTCTGCCGAAATAACGGAGAAAACGCGCCTGACAACTCTTAGTAGACACACCTCATGTGCTGTCGAGTATATTTCAGAATGCCTGTGGCTTATTACTCCCTTCACTTGAGAGGAGATGGTTCTCCATTTATAACGGCCTCTTCTCTTCGAATGGCTAACATCACACTTTAATGCACGAGAAGGAACGCAATAGCTACACATGCAGTCATTGAGACGAGTGTAATAAAACACCCCGTAACTACAGATGCGTCCAAAGAGGGTTACGCTTCAGCTATGAAACTGCATGAACTACGTTAATTTGTTACATGTTCTGTAGTGAGTCAGACGTACAACATATTCGACGACACATCCAATTAAACAAATATATTTCACTTCGACTGTATATTCATCGCAAGAGAACAGCAACTGTACTGATATTTAAAACAATTTTAATATGGCGGAAACATTGCCTCTGTGGTTGACAACAATGTGGCACGACACACAGAGTATTTTTAGTCATCGTGTTGTACCCTCTCCACCATCAGTCTCATTTATAGTTCTTCTCGAATGTGTCCATGTGTATTTGATTCCCCGTATTATTTTCTTGCATTATGATATGTAACATGCATGCAGATTGCCCACCCTTCATTTCTATCACATTATTAAAAAGTTTGTAAATCGAACATATCTTTTTGCCCTGCAGCTTATAAAACGTCACAGAATTATTTAGTTTATACCTACTAATGTCTCCATTAGTGTATCCCACGTACGGCTACAGTCCCACTAACACATTTAGTACAGAGTCAATATAGTGAGGCTAGCACAGGGACCGTAAGAAGAGCTAACAGTAGCGCCGGCCGCGGTGGCCAAGCGGCTCTAGGCTCATCACTCCGGAACCGCGCGTCTGCTACGGTCGTAGGTTCGAATCCTGCCTCGGGCATGGATGTGTGTGACGCCCATAGGTTAGTTAGGTTTAAGTAGTTCTAAGTTCTAGGGGACTGATGACCTCAGATGTTAAGTCCCATAGTGCTCAGAACCAGCTAAAAGTAGCAACTTATTTTTACAATTGTGTGGCATTTATAGCGACTTGAAAAGGTACAACGTCGTTATTTCCACACACAATTCCAGAATGAAACATGAAGAGGAAGGAAGTAACAGTGGTTCCAGAAAAACAACAACACCCATAAAAAACGTTTTGCATCACCTCGGTTCCGAGAGCTCCGGAACCAGTATAGAAAATTGGAATAGAGATCAACATAAATATGATTTCCACACATTTTATTGCTCATGAAAACCGAACGTTTCATTTTGTACCACCATACAACGAGACCTTTAGAGGTGGTGGTCCAGATTTCGGTGCACACCTGTGCCTCTAATACCGAGTAGCACGTCCTTATGCGTTGATGCATGTCTTTATTCGTCGTGGGATACTACCCACAAGTTCTTCAGGGCACTGTTGGTCCAGATTGTCCTACTCCTCAAAGGCGATTTGGCGTAGATCCGGCAGACTGGTCACATCGTCCATGAACAGCTCTTTTCAATCTATCCCAGGTATGGTCGATAGGATCCATGTCTGGAGAACATGCTGGCCACTCTAGTCGAGCGATGTCGTTCTCCTGAAAGAAGTCATTCACAAGACGTGCGCGATGGGGGCCCGAATTGTCGTCCATGAAGACGAATGCCTCGCCGGTATGCTCCCGATATGGTGGAACTATCGGTCGGAGGATGGTATTCACGTATTGTACAGCCGTTACGTCGCCTCCCATGACCACCAACGGCGTACGTCGGCTCCACATAATGCCACCCCAAAACAGCACGGAACCACTACCTTGATGCACCCGCTTGACAGTACGTCTAAGGCGTTCAGCCTAATCGGGTTGACTCCAAACACGCCTCCCACGATTGTCTGGTAGAAGTAATATATGACACTCATCGGTGAAGACAACATGATGCCAATTATGTTCTGTCCATTCGGTATGTTGTTCGGCCCATCTGAATCGCGCTGTGTGGTGTCGTGTTTGCAGAGATGGACCTCGCCATGGACGTCGGGAGCGAAGTTGCGCAACATGCAGCCAATAGCGCACAGTTTTGGTCTGAACACGACGTCCTGTGGCTGTCCGAAAAGCATTATTCAACGTGGTGGCGTTGCTGTCAGGATTCCTTCGAGCCATAATTCGTCAGTAGCGGTCACCCACTGCAGTAGTTGCAGTAGCAGCCCTTGGGCGGCCTGAGCGAGGCCTGTCACCGACAGTTCCTGTCCTTCTATATCTACTCAATGTCCGAACAACATCGGTTTGGTTCACTCCGAGACGCCTGTACACTTCCCTTGTTGAGAGCCCTTCCTGGCACAAAGTAACAATGCGGACGCGATCGAACCGCGGTATAGACCGTCTAGGCATGGTTGAATTACAGACAACAAGAGCCATGTACCTCCTATCGAGGATCGAGGGCCGCTGTAGTCGAGCGGCTCTAGGCGCTTCAACAAGCTACTACGGTCGCAGGTTCGAATCATGCGTCGGGCATGGATGTGTGTGGTGTCCTTATGTTAGTTAGGTTTAAGTAGTTCTTTATCTAGGGGACTGATGACCTCGGATGTTAAGTACCATAGTGCTTAGAGCTATTTGAACCATTTACCTCCTTCCTAGTGGAATGACTGGAAGTGTTCGGCTGTCAGACCCCCTCCGCCTAATAGGCGCTGCTCATGCATGGCTGTTTACATCTTTGGGCGAGTTTAGTGACATCTCCGAATAGTCAAAGGGACTGTGTCTGTGTTACAATATCCACAGTCTACGCCATATCCACAGCCAACGCCTATCTTCAGGAGTCTGTTTAATGTGTGTATAAGGTGCCCTGCAGATTATAGGTGTAGGTATTGATGGCTTCTCAGCTATACTGACAAAGAACGAATCACTCTCTTACTATTCTCCATATTCAAGGGTGCAATTTAATGTTGGTTTTACACCAAAAACATCATTTTAATGAAATGACAGGAAGTTAGCAGCATGAGCAGGCAATGATGGGAACATTTAGTTGTCAATGAATGAGGGATCTTTATTGTGGCTCTCCTTGCAATAGAATTTTTCTGGCGTTGACAACAAGCAGGTAGTTTGCTCATTTAATAGTAAATTTTGCGCAAGACGTTTGGGGCGTAAAAGCCACATGCACCTTCTAGGGAAAGGAATATCTCGAAGCAGTTACTGGGGACGAAATGCTGGGCCCAAGAATTTATCGCACCAGTGTGCAGACGAAGTGTTTGGTAGAAGAGGCGAAAAAACAGCTTAACTGGACCTATCTGTTGGGCGCCTCTTCCATAGCAGGGACAGGGGCGTGAATGAAAACTAGGTCGCCTAGCGGACGCATTAAAACTGTGTCGGAAACGCTCTTTGTGGAAAAGGATGGTGGTCGTAAAATTCCGAGTTTCCATGTTCACGGTGGACCAGATGCTATCATGGGAGCCGTCAGATGGTGCCGTCCGTCTGCCTCCAGAGGTTTTTCGGAAGCGTCAGGCCTTCAATACGATTTTACAAGAGACACAACATTTATGGCGTCTCTGAAGTGATCTATGCTGGGACACAAAACCACTTCACTTAGTTTAGCCAGGGCCCCTAGTCATACATGGGGTAGCGTCCGGGCTATACAGGTAGTGATCTCCATGATAAGTGTGTTGTTCACTTTAGAGTTATCTGGAAACTGAAAATAACGCACAGTCTAAAGTGGCCATGCGAAAAACACAAGTCGGGAGGACAATATCTCTTCTTCTCTATGTGGGGAATGTGAGTGTTAGGGATTAGCCACTTTTTCTGACAAGAGAAGAATATTGTTAACTTTGATTATGATTGGCTGATGAACAGAGCAGAGTTAGAGGGGAGACTTGGAGCCCGTGGTGTCTTCTGATTGGTACGAAACTCTTGTGCGGTAACTCTGGGCATGATACATCGTCCTCTGATTCTGGCTCTGATCTGAATAGGACGCTGGTCCTGACCTTTGTTACGAGGGGTCTGCCCTTGGGACAGTTGTCCTGAGCATGACTTCACATTAGCACTGTGGTGAGGCCTTAGCTGTATCGACAGTTTAGACCTCAGTAGTCTCAGATAACTCAATGTGCGAAGGTCAATCTTATTCAAGACAGCTCTGCCGCCTTGATACTTCATCTCCGTGTGCACACTGCTTTATAACTGAGTCAAATTGATCCATGGTATGACCAGGGAAAGGGAGTGTCACATGCTGGAATCTGTCAAGGTTTCAGGGCTCCGTTAGAGAGTAATTGTGATCCATCTAACGGATCGCCAGCCGGACTTTGGACAGGGAAGTGCAGGGCCGCACTGTGCTGCTCTGCAGACTCTCCAACTACGACCGTCACCTGAGACAGCGCCGCACATTGAGAAAAGGGTTATTGTATTGTTGCTCCCGCTTGTTAGGGCAAACAAGACCACAATCTCGCCACTTGTTCCCAGCTGCACCAACGTAGTATAACCTTTGCGTAGAATAAATCCATCAAAGTCTATTCAGTGTTAGTATTTCAGATTGCGTTATCCATATTTTGAGCCAGAGTGAATAGTTCAATTACAGAAACCTTAGTCATTACTAGCCAGCCGCCACACAGAGGAGTGTTAACTGTTTGTTGCATATTTGTGCTGCTATCACTTCATGTTTCATTTTGTCATCAAGCTAACCAACTATTTTTTGTCCTATTTTTAATCAATAAACTTCTGCCATAATTTTTATAAAAGGTTAGTTTCGTGTTTATGTATTATTCACCAATGAACAGTTGACTAAAGTAACGACACAGCCACCATTTAATTAATATTATTTCAGCATTCAAATTCATTTAAAGTCTGGTAAATATAATAACCTCTAACGCAGGCTATCAACAACAAACATATTCAAAGAGCAACAGCAATTTAACAGACATATGGGGCAGGTAATAAATGGGAGGTTTACTACTTAATGTGTTGTCTGTCAGGGCAGTGACTCATACTGACCTGTCACCTTTCAAAAGATACCGTAACCCCAATATGGTCTTGCTATAGAATAACATAATGCCTAGTTGACGCTACAACTGGGGATCTATTTTCAGCGTTAAGCACAACAGTGTGATCACGACAAGGGTAGCAGCGGAAATGTAGGAGACGTGTCACGTCACTTATTCAGATCTTTTATTTAGCCGCCTACTTACGATGAAAGTTTGTTGTGTATATTACTATGACTTCGATATGAAGGAGTAAAACAAGCATCGGGAAGATGTGGATTCACATACCACCGACAAAGGCGACGTTCCAACTACCAATTTTCGAGTAAACTAGTCCTGGGTATTTTTTATGAATGTGTAACTAAGAAAAGGGAGAACTGTAGAAACATATCTTTCTTGATTCACATAAGGTACACACAAATTATTAATTAAAACTAGGCGTAAGGCGTATATTTATATAGACCTATCTGATAATTAATGGATTTGCCTAGGTTGCTATCAATTGCTCCTGCTAGCGTTTTTAACGAAATAATTTTCTTGAGAATTGAACTCCATTTAGTCTTAGTTTCCATCGCACACAACAGATGATTCTATAAAATTGCATTTGACCTCTTTTAACTCCTTTTCCAACTCTGTTAGTCCATCTTAGCTTCCTGGAGTCATACAACTCGTTGTCCACCGCTGTTCTTTCACTTTGGCTAGAGTAACGATATGGATGATCTCCACGTTCTGTATTCCTCGCAACCATCTGACTTAAAATCATAAGTATCCATTGGTATTTATGTGACTGTGAAATTCACAACCAAGTTTTCTGGGCAGTTTGGTTAGCAGAATTCGATGTGTTCATCGCATACGTTGTGAATAACATAAATTCAAGAATCTCGAAATCGTAGTTCGTTATTTTAACTCACATGAAAAATATATATGTAGTTCTGTTTCTTGGCGGAGACACCGTCATCATATTCTCTGTACTTCAGCAATCTTTTATCCATTGCATATTTAGTGAGCCTGTGATACACACTTGAAACCTTATCTACAACTCTCATTTTTCTCTGTTTTGTAAGATAACACGAACTTTAACAACTTTCGAACTGCGAGTTACCAAAAGGTGACAGTATGCAAATATGAAGAGAAAAAGAATAAAATAAAATTCCAATACAATACGAGGCAGCTATTACACAGAAGACAAGAGTTTCTATCAAATAACAATATGAACACCATACATTAGCAAATCTGTCCTGAATTCGAAGGTCGACTAAGAGCATTTTGTTTTATTAGGGGTGGTGCTTTTGGACGTGGTAGGCCGTTCTCTTCCTGTAACCTCTGAACTGATTTTCACAGGCAGTTAAAGAGCATCTGGGATTGGAGGAGGACTCAGAATCACATTGCAACTTGAATTTTTCACGTTAACAAATCATTTCCAAGGGGTGAAAGGAGCGGTAAGTGGCAGAATAAGTTGTAGGAGCTACTAGAATATGAAAAATCTACAAAAATTTTGTTCGGACATCTCTTCGGAGGAACTGAGACAGTTCAGTGAAAAATATAGATTGGAGATGCAGACATCTTACGTAATGAAAGTGCAAGATACGCAAGAGCAAGACTGAAGAACACAGTGGAAGATCGTAATGCGCCCAAAACCTAATGGAGTGCTTTAGCCAGTAGTGGATGCCAAATAAATGATAACAAAGAATTTACGTCAAATAATTTTGACGTGAGTTGGAGGAAAGTTTATGAGGGGCACTTGGATAGCACTGGAATGGAATGTATAGTAGTGTCCTGGATAATACTGTTTTCTTTTCAGCAAACCTCGTGAAGTGACATGATCATTCTCTGTTGATGCTGACCAGTCTGTAGGAGGTGAATGTGAGGCTCGCATTTCTTGAGAGGAGAAGGTCACGTGCGGGTACCGCGTTGCTTTCCTTCCCGTCTCACACCTACGTCACCAACGTGCCAAACAAAGCAGCAGTCTATATACGGCCAGTTGTATCCATTTCCTCTTAACAGTTACTCTTAAAACACATTGCTCACTTCTGACGAAAGAAAAGTGTAAATGAGAGAAATCTTTCCGAATTAGCAGATGACGTAAATTCAGAATGCTTTCCAACTGAGTTTCAACACAACCGTTGTTCTATCTTAATTATGGTAACGAGATTTACAACCAAGTACGTGATAATAAAATCAGCAACGAGACAAAAAAACTGAAAACAAAGATAAACAAATCGTGCTGTGCTTTCGGAGGTTAAGACACCCTTGTGCCACATATAGTGGGATCGGTAATGTTGTACACGAATCACCAGAAGCTCCCATGCCAGATAGTTAGCAATCTGAAATTGACATCAAATAGCATCACATCATCTTTAGATGTGCAGCAGAAACTAGAGTATATGCATAAAAATCTTGAAAATAATCTTGGTGTAACCAAATTAGAGGACCTCAAGACACTTAATGCAGCTCTGCTCTAGAATACTAGCACGGCACATAAAAAGGGCGACTCTTAAAGCGGTAGACCAAATTCAGCTGGAAGTTATTAATCCTCCAACGAACGTACGAGACATCTGCGACCTCCTGAGGCAGATTTCCACCAAGAGACGAAACGTTCCTGACCTGGAACAAACAAAAACAGTTTGTCAGAGTTCATGGACTGGTCTATTGCGACTTCTCCCACTGTTGATCTTACTAGACGTTCTTGATATACACTGAATGGTAAAAATAAATGCTACGCACTGTGAAAGAGTAATGACTGGTATACGGAAATTAGTAGAAGATTGGAAGAAAGGCATCGTACCCGAGCAAGAAGCGTATATACAGCACTGTGAAGTTTGCTCAGTTCCCAGTTAACGTAACGATAATTGTACGTTTTTCAAAAACAAAAGCATCGATAGTAGTTTTGGAGACATTTCATCAAGAAACAAAAAAGTCTCAACTTTTTGACACAAGCGATAAATTTGTTACTCTGAAGTGCGGTTGTAATGGGTCTGTTGGATCCTGGTTTACAACAAAGGAATGTGGCATAAGGAAAGAGTCCCATTCGTTATAATTTTAAAAAGTCTATCTAAGCGCAGAAATTTACCTTCAGCTACCAAAAGTTACTTACAACAACATAGTTGACATATCACAGACACCTGCAATTATCATACAAATCGCCATACCAGTACAAAAAATGTCTGTACGTTGTGGTACACCAAGGAGTTACATAAACGATCTGGTTGATGGTATTGATTTTTAACATTTTGAAGTAATAAACCAGGAATATTTATTAACTTTTGTGTATTTTAAGAAAATGGTTTCTTTAGAAGTCAATTTTTTCAACTTAAAGTTTTTAATACTTTATTGAATAACATTTTTCACTGTGTAGTCAAGCATTGTTTTATTATTGATGCTAATTTTTGTTTTTCGTACTTTTAATACTGGATGAGATAATGACACGTAAGTATGCAAAAACGTTGGTTATTGGAAGTTGAAACTAAGGATTTGGATGTCATCTTCCCAATAATAACACGTCAATACATTCCCGCTCCATAATGTTGGCGATTATGGGTGTCCATTTAATCTTCTTTTTTGTTAGTCTGGCCTCCTTTGTCTTGCTTTCAGCTCTATTTCAGCTTCAGTGACACGTTGCCTTTTCACTAGTAGCAGTCCCCTTTTCACGTTGTCTTCAGTTTCGATGCCTTGTCTGCTCATGGATTTTAATCTGCTTGTTAGTCATTCAAAGCACATTATGGCGTCCGTCACACCAAACTGGAAACGTGACATGGCAACATAAACAGATTTCGGCAAGTGAAACTATCATTCGGATTCTGTGTTCTGACACGCAAAACTTTTTCCTAGAAGTTTTAAATCTGAAAGATCTCTTTCGTAGAGAACTGAAAAATTATTTGTGATATCAAACAGTATGCCAATTACGCATGAGGTCGCTCCACGTTTTAGTGAACTGAAAAATTATTTGTGATGTCACATACCATGAAAAATAATACTGAGATCGTCCCATGCTCGGCACCAAAACGTAGTAAACTGAGAATTGTTCTCTACTGTCTGACATGAAATGACACGAAGATGACTAAGAACTAAGATCGCGCCACGTAGGGAGCCAATATTTAAGTGATATCAGTGATTAAATGAGATCAAACTGAAAAATTTATGAGAATAGATGACTGAGAAACGATGGAACAAACAGTTTGGATGAATAAAACATGAAATGACAGCATTTGTTTCTGTAACTGTTGTACACAAAGGAAAACAAAAATTATAAATCTCATAACTTATTTTAATAGGGGTGGACACGACTCCGTTATCAAAGGAACGAAGCGGGGATGAATCGCATCACGATTTTTCATATTTAGTCGCGTGGTGATGACTGCAGCGGCGGCTGGCTCCGGAGGGCGCGCATCGCCACGGAACTGTGCAGTTCGAGTCGGTTTCTCTCAACGGCTCTCCGCGACTGTACAACGAGTGCCCGTAACGATACCATTTTTGACAGGTCGCAATGTGTTGCCGTTGTAGAAGCCTAGTTATCTCGGTGTCGGAAGGCGGATGTTGGCGAGGGCTGGAAGAGCACCCATGTCCTCTTGCTTCCGCGCTGTCTCATCGACTGTCCTCTTCACTTCACCTGCATCTTAAGCTCAACAATTTCTCGATAATTATCTTCTCTCGACGTCGCCGTTGGTGGATAAAATTAACAGTGCTGTCCAATGACTGACCGACGTTTCACGTCCGCGCCTCCCCGTGCAGTGTGGAAATTTCCTATCTCGCATGGGCTGGTATGTGATTCGGGAATTCGCAACACTCTCATGATCTATGCTGGGAACAGCAGGTGCGCTGATATGAAACTTCCTGGCAGATTAAAACTGTGTGCCGCACCGAGACTCGAACTCAGGATCTTTGCCTTTCGTGCGTAACTGCTCTACCAAGTTTCATATCAGCGCACACTCCGCTGCAGAGTGAAAATCTCATTCTGGAAACATTCCCAAGGCTATGGCTAAGCCATGTCTCCGCAATATCCTTTCTTTCAGGAGTGCTAGTTCTGCAAGGTTCGCAGGAGGCCCTCTGTAAAGTTTGGAAGGTAGGAGACGAGGCAATGACGGAATTAAAGCTGTGAGGACGGGGCGTGAGTCGTGCTTGGGTAGCTCAGTTGGTACAGCACTTGCCCACGAAAAGCAAAGGTCCCGAGTTCGAGTCCCGGTCCGGCACACAGTTTCATATCAGCGCACGCTCTGCTGCAGAGTGAAAATCTCATTCTGTCATCAAAAGAAGTTTCAAAGCTAATTTAAATTCTTAAGTTCACATTTATTTCAGAAATAGCTACATTTGTATAAATAACTGAAATGATTCTGGAAACAAAAATCTGGGAGGAATGATGACGAATACTAAATATTTTAGAGCTACAGGTTGAATGAAACTTTATTCTTCGGAATGAGATTTTTCACTCTGCAGTAGTGTGTGCGCTGAAACGAGTTCTCTTCTAATTTTCCACAAAGGTTCGTAGTAAAACACACTCACACACACACACACACACACACAGATACACACACACAACACAGTAAGAGTCCAATTCAGATACGAAGACGTAAAATCTTCAGCGGTCGAAGTACACGAGGTCGGCATCCGGACTGAAATGAGTCTTGGGGTGGTTCTAGCACCTAAATAGCTGTCTCCAGCCAATCAGGTTTTGGTGTAGTGATCCTTCCTGCATGCCGTGGCTCGAGCTCCTCCTGCAGGAGGTAGTGCTCGGAATTTCTGTTTCCATTATCTTGTATGTAAATAGCCGGTGTTACCATGGTGCCTTTGGTTCGCCTTGTACATAGACAACGCCGTCCTGTATGGTGTGATATGGGTTGCCGGCCCTCAGGGGCTACCTTGACTTCGGCATTACGAATCACAATCTACAATTATGCGTCGTTTCTCTAAATGGTATTCCATATACTTTGATCAGCAAGAACGTTGTGACATACGACCCAATAGTCGTGTGTCCATCTTTGGCATGGATAACAGCGGCTACGCGTCGTGGCATGGAAGCAGTGGGGCCGTGGTAGGTGGCTGGAGGGAGCTGGCACCACATTTGACACCACAGACAAACGTGTGGTTCCTGAAGAGGGGCAGCAGCCTTTTCAGTAGTTGCAAGGGCAACAGTCTGGATGATTGACTGATCTGGCCTTGTAACAATAACCAAAACAGCCTTGCTGTGCTGGTACTGCGAACGGCTGAAAGCAAGGGGAAACTACAGCCGTAATTTTTCCCGAGGGCATGCAGCTTTACTGTATGATTACATGATGATGGCGTCCTCTTGGGTAAAATATTCCGGAGGTAAAATAGTCCCCCATTCGGATCTCCGGGCGGGGACTACTCAAGAGGATGTCGTTATCAGGAGAAAGAAAACTGGCGTTCTACGGATCGGAGCGTGGAATGTCAGATCCCTTAATCGGGCAGGTAGGTTAGAAAATTTAAAAAGGGAAATGGATAGGTTGAAGTTAGATATAGTGGGAATAAGTGAAGTTCGGTGGCAGGAGGAACAAGACTTCTGGTCAGGTGACTACAGGGTTATAAACACAAAATCAAATAGGGGTAATGCAGGAGTAGGTTTAATATTGAATAGGAAAATAGGAATGCGGGTAAGCTACTACAAACAGCATAGTGAACGCATTATTGTGGCCAAGATAGATACGAAGCCCACGCCTACTACAGTACTACAAGTTTATATGCCAACTAGCTCTGCAGATGATGAAGAAATTGAAGAAATGTATGATGAAATAAAAGAAATTATTCAGATTGTGAAGGGAGACGAAAATTTAATAGTCATGGGTGACTGGAATTCGAGTGTAGGAAAAGGGAGAGAAGGAAACGTAGTAGGTGAATATGGATTGGGGGACAGAAATGAAAGAGGAAGCCGCCTGGTCGAATTTTGCACAGAGCACAACATAATCATAACTAACACTTGGTTTAAGAATCATGAAAGAAGGTTGTATACATGGAAGAACCCTGGAGATACTAAAAGGTATCAGATAGATTATATAATGGTAAGACAGAGATTTAGGAACCAGGTTTTAAATTGTAAGACATTTCCAGGGGCAGATGTGGACTCTGACCACAATCTATTGGTTATGACCTGTAGATTAAAACTGAAGAAACTGCAAAAAGGTGGGAATTTAAGGAGATGGGACCTGGATAAACTAAAAGAACCAGAGGTTGTACAGAGATTCAGGGAGAGCATAAGGGAGCAATTGACAGGAATGGGGGAAATAAATACAGTAGAAGAAGAATGGGTAGCTTTGAGGGATGAAGTAGTGAAGGCAGCAGAGGATCAAGTAGGTAAAAAGACTAGGGCTAGTAGAAATCCTTGGGTAACAGAAGAAATATTGAATTTAATTGATGAAAGGAGAAAATATAAAAATGCAGTAAGTGAAACAGGCAAAAAGGAATACAAACGTCTCAAAAATGAGATCGACAGGAAGTGCAAAATGGCTAAGCAGGGATGGCTAGAGGACAAATGTAAGGATGTAGAGGCCTATCTCACTAGGGGTAAGATAGATACCGCCTACAGGAAAATTAAAGAGACCTTTGGAGATAAGAGAACGACTTGTATGAATATCAAGAGCTCAGATGGAAACCCAGTTCTAAGCAAAGAAGGGAAAGCAGAAAGGTGGAAGGAGTATATAGAGGGTCTATACAAGGGCGATGTACTTGAGGACAATATTATGGAAATGGAAGAGGATGTAGATGAAGATGAAATGGGAGATATGATACTGCGTGAAGAGTTTGACAGAACACTGAAAGACCTGAGTCGAAACAAGGCCCCCGGAGTAGACAATATTCCATTGGAACTACTGACGGCCGTGGGAGAGCCAGTCCTGACAAAACTCTACCATCTGGTGAGCAAGATGTATGAAACAGGCGAAATACCCTCAGACTTCAAGAAGAATGTAATAATTCCAATCCCAAAGAAAGCAGGTGTTGACAGATGTGAAAATTACCGAACTATCAGCTTAATAAGTCACAGCTGCAAAATACTAACACGAATTCTTTACAAACGAATGGAAAAACTAGTAGAAGCCAACCTCGGGGAAGATCAGTTTGGATTCCGTAGAAACACTGGAACACGTGAGGCAATACTGACCTTACGACTTATCTTAGAAGAAACATTAAGGAAAGGCAAACCTACGTTTCTAGCATTTGTAGACTTAGAGAAAGCTTTTGACAATGTTGACTGGAATACTCTCTTTCAAATTCTAAAGGTGGCAGGGGTAAAATACAGGGAGCGAAAGGCTATTTACAATTTGTACAGAAACCAGATGGCAGTTATAAGAGTCGAGGGACATGAAAGGGAAGCAGTGGTTGGGAAGGGAGTAAGACAGGGTTGTAGCCTCTCCCCGATGTTGTTCAATCTGTATATTGAGCAAGCAGTAAAGGAAACAAAAGAAAAATTCGGAGTAGGTATTAAAATTCATGGAGAAGAAATAAAAACTTTGAGGTTCGCCGATGACATTGTAATTCTGTCAGAGACAGCAAAGGACTTGGAAGAGCAGTTGAATGGAATGGACAGTGTCTTGAAAGGAGGATATATGATGAACATCAACAAAAGCAAAACAAGGATAATGGAATGTAGTCTAATTAAGTCGGGTGATGCTGAGGGAATTAGACTAGGAAATGAGGCACTTAAAGTAGTAAAGGAGTTTTGCTATTTGGGGAGCAAAATAACTGATGATGGTCGAAGTAGAGAGGATATAAAATGTAGGCTGGCAATGGCAAGGAAAGCGTTTCTGAAGAAGAGAAATTTGTTAACATCCAGTATTGATTTAAGTGTCAGGAAGTCATTTCTGAAAGTATTCGTATGGAGTGTAGCCATGTATGGAAGTGAAACATGGACGATAAATAGTTTGGACAAGAGGAGAATAGAAGCTTTCGAAATGTGGTGCTACAGAAGAATGCTGAAGATTAGATGGGTAGATCACATAACTAATGAGGAAGTATTGAATAGGATTGGGGAGAAGAGAAGTTTGTGGCACAACTTGACCAGAAGAAGGGATCGGTTGGTAGGACATGTTCTGAGGCATCAAGGGATCACCAATTTAGTATTGGAGGGCAGCGTGGAGGGTAAAAATCGTAGAGGGAGACCAAGAGATGAATACACTAAGCAGATTCAGAAGGATGTAGGTTGCAGTAGGTACTGGGAGATGAAAAAGCTTGCACAGGATAGAGTAGCATGGAGAGCTGCATCAAACCAGTCTCACGACTGAAGACCACAACAACAACAACAAGTCACCTAATCCCGTAAATTCCGGAGAGGGCGGCGATGAGCTCTGACGCCACTTTGAATCACATCCCAGATGTGTTCTATCGGGTTCAGATCTGCCGAACTGGGGGTTAGCACATCAATTGGAACTCTCCACTGTGTTTCTCGAACCTCTCCGTCACACTTTTGACCAGGTGGCATTGCACACCCTCTTGCTGAAAAATGCCACTGCCACTGGGGTTTATGATCGTCACGTGAGGTGTACGTAGTCTGCAACCTCTGTACTATGCTCCCTGGCCATCATGGTGCCTTGCACGAGCTCGAATGAAAACATGGAAGCCCATATGAATGTTCCCCAGAGCGTAATGGAGTCGTCACCAGCTTGTCTCTGCCGCGTCCCGCGGTTGTACGAGTGTCAAGGAGATGTTCTTCTGGAAGGCGAATGATTCGCGCCCTCACATCGGCATGAGAGACAAGGTATCGGGATTGATCAGGTCATGCAGCGCTCTGCCATAGCGCCAACGTACAGTGCCAATGTTCCCGTGTCAGTTTCAATCCTAGTTGCCGATGTCGTGACATTAACATTGGCACTTCCATCGGTTGTCAAGTGCGGAGGGCCATAGGTAGAAGCATTCGGTGCGCTGTGTGTTCGGATAGAATAAATTGCGCTCTGTGTAGCATGAGCGTCTGATGTTATTTCCGACACAGTTCGCCGCCTCTTCTGTTGCACTAGTGTGCCCAGACCACGACGTACGACGTGGTGGCCGACCAACCCCACGACTTCTGGACTCGCCAACGCACCCCTCACACGCCCTGACAAGTTGTGCAGTTTCCGAAATGCTCGTGCCGAGCCTCCAGGCCATCAAAATCTGCTCGTGATGTAACTCATACAGACCGCGCACCTTCACCATTTATACATGGACAGCACACTCACTGATACTGCATGACCCGCGCATGTGTCTGACTACCAGTCATTCCTCGTCAGATGGCGCTACTGTCGCCTGGACTGGTTTGTATTGATAGTGGGTCGATGGCGATAATATACTGGCTGAGGAGTGCGTAGGGTGCGTAAAGTATACATGAAAGCGTTGCAACGATTAGTATTGAGTCATAACGGGGAAACTATGTTACTGTTTTCTAATATACAGGCAAACACAAATGTAAAGAGAACCCCACTGGAAGTAACAATGAAATAATGAATTAAATGATCAGAAATGTGAAACTTCCACTATGTTGCACATAAATCTGCCCCTACAGTTGCACATGAGTCTGCAATCACATTTATCAACACAAACTCCTGTACATTATGCAGACCAATCTTAAGAGAAAGAAGCGCGTTGCGCAGGACTACAACAGTGGTCATGGTAAGAAACACCATATGTGAGTAGATGCTCACTATAATGACACGAACCAAGGAAGGAAGGATAAGAAAAGGTGCATCAGTATCATATTGAGAACAATACGTATAGACAGGATAACAGGATATCTGATTTACAATTCGCTAATAACACGTAAACCGTTGGTATGAGTATATTAAAAAAACGTGTGTGTGTGAATGCCTAAGGGACAAAACTGCGGAAGTCATCGGTCCATATACTTATACACTACTTTAAACTAAGTTTTGATAATGACAACACAGACACTCATGCCCGAGGGAGGACTCGAACCTCCGGCGGGAGGGACCCCGCAATCCTTGACATGGCGCCTCAAACCGCGCAGCCACTGCACGCGGCCTGAGTAGGTTAAACCAGAGTCGTGAGATTCATGTACTCAACACATCATGTGACAAAGACATCGTAATGTTTCCAGAATGAGATTTTCACTCTGCTGCGGAGTGTGGGCTGATATGAAACTTCCTGGCAGATTAAAACTGTGTACCGCACCGAGACTCGAACTCGGGACCTTTGCCTTTAGCGGGCAAGTGCTCTGCCAACTGAGCTACCCAAGCACGACTCACGACCCCTCCTCACAGCTTCAATTCTGCCAGTACCTCCCCCAGGCTGTGGCTAAGCCATGTCTCCGCAATATCCTTTCTTCCAGGGGTGCTAGTTCTGCAAGGTTCGCAGAAGAGCTTCTGTGAAGTTTGGAAGGTAAGAGACGAGGAACTGGCAGAATTTAAGCTTTGAGAATGGGTTGTGAGTCGTGCTTGGGTAGCTCAGTTGGCAAGGTACTTGCCCGTGTAAAGCGTAGGTCTCGAGTTGGAGTCTCGGTCCCGCACACAGTTTTATTCTGCCAGGAAGTTTCACATCGTAATGTTGTCTGGGCAAAAACATACTGAGTCAATAAACCCTGTGAACTCCCGTGTGACGAGCCGTTAAGCTCTTTGAAAAAGGAGGCAAACTCATCACATGAAAAATGAAGTTATATTTTAGATTATAATACACACCTGAGGGAGCGAGATAATACAATCAACTAGTAGAGACGATATAGTCAGTAAGAATAGCTCCACTACACCACGTCAAACGACACACTGAACCTGATGTAATCTACTGATAATAGTCTAAGAGAAGCAAGCCTAATGATCTGAGCATCATGTCGGAACGTAGGTCCCCCTGCTACATGTGCCGTACTATACTTACAGATGTACATAAACGGTTTAAGCCATACAAATATAAAACCTTACTAAAACCAAAACCGACATCAAAGTATACATATGACCTTTCTTTAAAAGAAGGGACATAGGTTTGCTCATGAAAGGTGGGTATCGCATAAGCGTACAAAAAGTTAGAAAAAACACTGGCTATTGAAAACCTACTAGCAAGGGCGTACTCTCACCCTGAAACGAAAGCTGTTTTGGACTCAGCACTAACAGTTGTGGTAAACTGGAAATGAGCGTTTGGCGTCATTGGCCGGAAGGGCACTTACGGGGCACGCCCGGCCGCCTTGGTGCAGGTCATTGGGCGACCTGAGCGCCGGATGGGGATGAAATGATGATGAAGACAACACAACACCCAACCTCTGAGCGGAGAAAATCCCCTACCCAGCCGGGAATCGAACCCGGGCCGCCGGCTGGAGTGGCCGTGCGGTTCTGGGCGCTTCAGTCTGGAGCCGAGTGACCGCTACGTTCACAGGTTCGAATCCTGCCTCGGGCATGGATATGTGTGATGTCCTTAGGTTAGTTAGGTTTAATTAGTTCTAAGTTCTAGGCGACTGATGACCTCAGAAGTTAAGTGCATAGTGTTCAGAGCCATTTTTGAACTCGGGCCCGTAGGACGACAATCCGTCACGGTGACCACTCAGCCATCGGGGCGGACACAGTTGTGGTAAGTGGTAGAAAATAGGAATGGAGTATAGCAGTAAAACGTAAATATCTAAGTGGACCTATCCAGACCAGGATATAAAAACGTCTCAGCAACCCATAGGCAAGCTTTGGCATAACTCAGTGGAGACTAGGATTGAAGCAGCAAACACAACTAACTTAAGGAACCAGTAGCTGTTGAGGACGCGTCATTTACTTTCACGGTCGGTGCATAAAGAAGGAGGGAATTACGGTATTATGTAATAATTCGTGACAGAAATATGTTCAATACAGGTAAAATATGAAAAGTTAATTAAAACAGCGTTTGCATCAACGTCAGCTGCTTTAGGTAAGGTTCAAACAAATGAGTTTGAACTATGAACTAATACGCTTGTACGATGCCCACCTTCCATGAGTGAACCTATGTCCCTTCTCTTAAAGAAAGGTTACGTATTTTGATGTGCTTTTGGTTTTAGACGTCTTTCAGATTATGTATTTGTATGGCGTAAACCATTTATGTACCTCTACAGTAGGGCACATGTAACAGGGGGACCTACCTTCCCACATGATGCTCAGATCGTTAGGCCTCCTACTCTCTGCGGATTTTCAGTAGATTGTATCAGGTTCAGTATGTCGTTTGACTTAGTCTAATGGAACTGTTCTTACTGACTCTATAATCTCCACTAATTGATTTTGTTCTCTCGCTCCTTAAGTTGTGTACTATAACCTTAAATATAATCTCATTTTTTCATATCATTTGCTCGACTCCTTTTTAAAAGAGTTTAGTAGTTCATCACCCGAATTTTAACAGGGTTTGTTGAATTAGTATATTATGCCCAGACACCATTACGATGTCTTTATCATTTTATGTGTTGATTACAAGAGTCTCAAGACAGTAGTTTAACGTATTCATATTGTAAATGTTTATGTATTATTAGTGGATACTAAAGCGAATCTCGAGTTTATACGTGTTCTTCTCACTGTCATACGGATGCACTTTTTTTGATCCTTCCTTCATTTTAAGCATCCAATCACATACGGTGTTTGTATACCATTACCATCGTTTATGGCTTGTGCAACCTGCTTCTTTCTTTAAAGATTAGTCTGTATTACGTACAAGACTTGAGTTGCAGACTGATATGCCACGTATTGGAAGTTCCACACTTCTAATCATTTAATTCATAGTTAATTGCAGCGGGGTTCTATTTTAGTTTTGTGTGTCTATATATTAGAACATACTAGCACATTTTCCTCGTCATGACTAAGTACTGATGGTTGCAACGCGTTCATGTGCACCGTATATGTGGGATATCACTTTAGGGTCAAATGGCTCCAAGCGCTATGGGACTTAACATCTGAGGTCATCAGTCCCCTAGACTTAAAAATACTTAAACCTAACTAACTTAAGGACATCACACACATCCATGCCGCAGGAAGGATTCGAAACTGCGACCTTAGGAGCAGCGCGGTTCCTGACTGAAGCGCCTAGAACCGATCGGCCACAGCGACCGGCATCACTTTAGGAACGATACCTAATTGTAGACTGTGATTGTTGTACTTCTTACTAGCAATTATGTACGACAGGCGTGTAACTACATGTGATATTGTTTTACTGGTCTCCAATATGCACTGGGATGCTTCTTCACATGTATTTCTTGCCTCGCTATTGACGTTATTTTTCTACGCTCCACTACGACCGTGTGAATACAACTGCATGTAGCATAGATGTTTATGTTTTTAGTAATTTTCTAATTTTTTACAATTCCTGTGTGACGCAGATTAACGTTGCCTTGACCTACTAACATGATTACTTTCATTCTTCGACGTGTAACCACGATAGTTACTACACTACATTTATTGGCATTATGGTGATAATGTTGTGAGTTCTTCCCTCGTTATATTGTTTTGATGGTACATGACGTGTTTGTTTTCGCGCGACTTCAGTTACATTGGTTGACTTGGATATGTTGTTCAGATTGCACACTTGTACCTCTTATGCTGTGGTAATACCCGACATAGTGTTCTGGAATATTCCTTGACAGTCATATTCTCATTTAAACACATTCTCATGAAGGTAGTGACTGAGATATTACACATTGCTTAGTACAGCCTGACACCTGTTTTTGGTTTAGGGTTGACTGTTCGACATAATTTGACATAAGTTGATTCTCACATCATAGCTTTTGTCCTCATAAGCATCTTAATATTCTCCACACTATAAACTTGTATTTACTATACGATAAGCGGATTCATTCTTTAGCGTACATCCATTTTACTGGTTCTTTTTCTGCTTGTAAGTCGCACTTTCATTTGTCTTATCCTGCATAGGGGCTACGTGTAACATAAAGGTATGCGTCGTCGGTTTTTCTGACTGAAACGAATGTCTTTCTTATAGACTGTCTACAGGTATGTATGGCGGTACTGTTTTTTAGACTTACTTCATAGTTTATAGTTTGGTTTATCAGCTAGCCACACGCCTGGCTAGCAGCAGATTTCTTACTTTCATGATAATGTTGGTTATGACCTTATCCATATGATATTTCAGTACACCCTACTTCATGAAAATTCGTTATGGTAGATTACATTACCTTCAAAGTTTGGTTGATTAAAAACATTTTTATTAAATAGATGGCCCCTTATGACACTGTGATTGACTGATTACGCTGAAGTGACCTTTTATTCTGGCTTTATTATTTCTTATCAGTATATGGAAAATGATGACAAAGGCGGATAGCGTTCGGGTGACATGCAGTAAGTGGTTTTATGTCTACTGGTGCATCAGAATTTACAGATAAATACTTTTCTTCAGATTGACCTCGTCAGTATATGTCTATGATTGTTTTGTTCCAGATGTTTCACGGCCATTGACATTAGAATTACATCGCGGTTATCTATGCATAACACGTAAGGCGCCGGGCTGATAGCCGGCCAGTGTGGCTGAGCGGGTCTAGGCGCTTCAGTCTGGAACAGTACGACCGCTACGGTAGCAAGTTCGAATTCTGCCACCGGCATGGATGTGTGTGATGTCCTTATGTTAGTTAGGTTTAAGTAGTTCTAAGTTCTAGAGGACCGATGACCTCCGATGTTAAGTTCCATAGTACTCAGAGCCATGTGAACCAACCCCCGACTGATATATTCTCTTTTACTGTTATGTGGCATACACAACTGGTTCCTTAGTTCGCGCCAACGGCCTTGTCGCAGTGGTAACACTTGTCCCAGTCAAATCATCGAAGTTAAGTGCTGTCAGGCCGCGCAAGCACTTGGATGGGTGACCATTCGGTCTCTCCAGTGCTGTTGGCAAGCGGAGTGCACTTAGCCCCTGTGAGGAAAACAGAGAAGCTACTTGATTTAGAAGTAGCGGCTCTGGTCTCGTAAAATGACATACGGCAGGGAGAGCGGTGTGATGATCACGTGCCCCTCCATCTCTGCATCCAGTGACGCCTTTGGTATGAGGATGGCACGGAGGCCGGTCGGTACCGTTGGGCCTTCATGGTCCGACGGAGCTTAGGCTTTTAGTTTATATTCACACAGTGTGCAACTGTTTTCTCCTTCAGTTCCCTAATTACTCTTTAATCACTGCCTGTACTTTCATTTTGCTATATGTTAATACATATTGCGTCTAAGTGATTATTCTGCTATTCACAACTAAGTGGCTGGCAGAGGGTTTAATGAACCACTTTCAAGCTGTCTCTCTAGCGTTCCACTCTTGAAGGGCGCGCGGGAAAAACGAGCACTTAATTTTTTTCTGTGGGAGCTATCATTTCTATTATTTTATCATGATGCTCATTTCTCCCAATGTAGGTGGGTGCCAACAGAATGTTTTCGCAATCGGAGCAGAAAACTGGTGATTGAAATTTCATTAGAAGATGCCTGTGGCACTATCTCCAATATTTCGCGATAGTACAAAACCCTACTTCAAATCGACATTAGTGATATGGGCTTGTAATTCAGCGGATTACTCCTACTGCCGATATGCGTATTGGTGTGACTTGAGCAATTTTCCATTCTTTAGGTACGGATCTTTCAGTGAACGAGCGGTTGTATATAATTGCTAAATATGGAGCTATTGTATCAGCATACTCTACAAGCAACCTGACTGGTATACAATCTGGACCGGAGGCCTTGCCTCTATTAAGTAATTTAAGCTGCTTTGCTACACCGAGGATATCTACTTCTATGTTGCTGATCTTGGCAGTTGTTCTTGATTGGAATTCAGGGATATTTACTTCGTCTTCTTTGGTGAAGGAGTTTTGGAAAACCGTGTTTAATGACTCTGCTTTAGTGGCACTGTCATCAGTGACTTCACCGTTGTTATCGCGCAGTGAAGGTATTCATGGCGCCTTGACACTGGTGTGCTTTATGTATGACCAGAATCGTTTGGGTTTTCTGCCAGATTTTGAGACAGGATTTCATTGTGGATATTATTAAAAGCATCTCGCATTGAAGCACGCGCTATATTTCGGACTTCTGCAAAACTTTGCCAATCTTGCGGATTTTGCGTTTTTGTTTTGTTTTTTGTTTTTTTAATCTGGCACGCTGTTTTCGTTGCTTCTGCAACAGCGAACTGACCCGTTTTGTCTACCATGGGGAATCAGTACTATCACTTATTATTTTATGTGATATATATCTCTCAACTGTCGTCGATGCTATCTCTTTGAAATCACTCCATGTCTTTTCTATGGTTAAGTGATCAGATCGGAATGAATGAAGACTGTCTCTTAAAAAGGCGTTAAGAGCATTTTTATCCTCTTTTTTAAATAGATGTACTTTGCGTTCCTTTTTAATGGTTGTGGGTGTTAGGGTATTCAGCCTAGCAGCAACTGCCTTGTGGTCGCCAATCCCTGTATTAGTCATGATACTCCCTATTTGTCCAGGATTATTTGTTGCTAAGAGGTCAAGCATGCTTTCTCAACCGTTTACGCTTCGAGTGGGCTCGTGAACTAATTGTTCAAAATAATTGTATTACAAAGCATTCAGTACAATTTCGGACGAAGTTTTATGCCTGCCACCGGCTTTAAACGTATAATTTTTCCAGCATATCGAGGGCATATTGAAGTCGCCACCGACTATAATTGTATGAGTGGGGTAGCTATTTGATATGAGACTCAAGTTTTCTTTGAACTTTTCAGCAACTAAATCTTCTGACTAGGGGTTCGGTAAAACGATCCAGTCAATAGTTTAGTCTGATTTTCAAGTATATCCTCCAACCATACTATTTCGCAGGAACTTTCTAATTCAGTTTCACTACAAGTAAACTACTTCTGACACCGATAAATACTCCACCACCAACTGTGTTTAATCTATCCTTCCTGAATACTGGCAGGTCGTATGAAAAACTTTCGGCTGAACTTATTTCCGGCTTTAGCCAGCTTTCCGTACCTTTAACTGTTTGAGCTTGAGCGCTTTCTATTAGGGCTTGGGGCTCTGGTTCTTTCCCAACACAGCTACGACAATTTACAACTACAATACCAAACGCTTCTACAAGTACCTTACTGTGTTGTACCTGCCCCCTTTAAGACGGACGCCCTTTCTGTGGTTTCCTGAGACCCTGTAACCTAAAAAACGGCCCCGTGCCTTCCACACAGTACCCGCTACCCGTGTAGCCGCTTCATGTGTGTAATGGACTCCTGACCACTGCATAAAATTTAATGTCTTAAAAAATTTACACGACTCCTTTTAGTATGTATTTTACGCTATTAACATTGTCGCCTGTACACGCTAACCTGAAGATGGCGTAATGTAACTGAAACTGGCAGCACAATTAAAATAAAACAAGAAATTTAGCTTTGACATTTAAAAAATGACATACTCTTTGCTTTGTTCCAGTACATTTCGTTTCTTTTCGTTTTTGGATCATCTTGAGTGGCCTGCTACTTCATAGTTACTTATCTATTGAACCATCAGAATCATATAATCATCATTCTAAGTCATTGAATCATGTAATCGTTATGTTTAATGTCGGGTACGCCAGATCTTTTGTTGCTTTAGTAGGTCCTAATACTTTCTTAGCCTCCATTATTTTATGACTGTCCTTTCGTGTTGAAATCTTCTATTTACGAGAAGAATCCTGTCCGTCTGACCGTAACAGTAAAGACACACTATTATCAAGAGTCATTTCTTTCGAGTAGCACCCTAAAGAAACTTGAGTTTCTTTATGGTGCTATTTGAACGAAATGACTACGACACAACGTGACTTTACCGCCGTGGGCCAAGGGCATGCCTTCTTCCCGTTAGTAGAATACTGGAAAACGAAAGAACAGTCATAAAACAGTGGAGGCTGAGAAAGTGTCGGGAAGCATTGCAGCAACAAAATATCTGACGTACCGCACACGTAACCGTAATAATTATATCATACTGATAATTTAATGACCCTGATAGCTCAGTAGCAGGCCAATGGAGATGCGTCACAAATAAAAAGAAGCTAAATGCGTACCACACAAATCACAATACATCTGCAAGAATATAGAAGCAAACGCAGAGCGACGGCAACCTTCGCTTGGAAAGTTAAAATGCCTCAACCGCGCAAATAAAGACGGCCGCCAGACATATCGGTCATACCAGCAACTACATGTGGCGCCACTGTATACTGCACCACACCTAGAACAGGTCGGTGACATCCTATATCTCCTTCCAGATCCATACAGAGTCATTCATTCCAATTTAGCCTATGCAAACATAAAGCATTTTTTGCTAAAAACATGTAGCAGGCAGATGGGCCTGTAAGATTTTCTCTGAGTAGGACATTTAGCCTCCTAGTTCTTCAAATTATGACATCTGAAAATTTCCAAAAGAGAAATTTTCCTAGGACAATTCACAATTGAACAAGCTGCTTAAAGTGAGAGTAATACCTGTACCCAAACTAATAGCTCTGCTGGTGTGACCACTGCGTCTGGTACCTTATTATTTTCCAGTGAACTGAGGATTTTCAGAGCCTTCTGATCATTAACTGGATTAATAACGTGACCGTTTTTGTACCCCTCATTTAGCTGTTTCCTCAAATTTTCCTGATGTTTATTATCTTCTGTTGGCAACAGTATTTTCATACAACAGTTCGTTTCTATCCAGCGAACGGGCGGTCTATTGACCATTTCTGAGAGAACTAAGGGTGACCTGATCTTATGAGTTACCAGTTTGTCAGGCGTGTTCCAATGATGCATCAGCAGTCGCTCTTATCACGTGACGTCCACAGTGTCGAAAAATTTAAATGGGAGTCTATCGGAATGTTTGTACCGCAAAATTGCTATGTTATCTTCTTCGGACAGTTTCGTCCTACTGCTAGAGCTTCTCCTTCTGGGGGCTAATTCGGCCAACTCCCGAATACAACACACGGCCAGCGGTGCTGGAACTTAAAAAGGTAAAAAAGAACAGTGACGCATCTAGAATACGAAAAAGGGTTTTAGGATAATTTAGATAGTGATTGGCATGGAAGTCACTTGGGCTCCACACCAATTGCTGGCATAGCGGATAAGGTGAGTCTTTTAGTGAATGTTGCTGTTATATACAATGAAGTCTCAACTTTAGAAATATATAGCGAAATGGAGGATGACCTGTAAAGGATCGACGCTTGGTGCAAAGATTTGCGAATGGACCCTTGACACAGACAGATGTGACCCATAAGCAGACTGACGATTCGTTACTCTACGATTACCTGATTGCAGAATAAACGCTGGAAGCTGCCTCATACATAAAATGCGTAGGATTGTGTGTTAGAGCGATTTAAAGTGTAATGACGTCTTGTTCACTATTTCTGCAGATGTAAGTAATGTACACAGTACTAGTCTAGAACAGGTGGTTACCAGCTTCAAATAATGTTCCTCCTTTAAAGGAAAAAAATTTCAGATGCATGCAGGTATCTTCATATAAAATTTTGGCAACAAATGAACATGTACTCTTTGATGCGAACCTTAACGTAATGGGTTGTTGTTGTTGTCTTCAGTCCTGAGACTGGTTTGATGCAGCTCTCCATGCTACTCTATCCTGTGCAAGCTTCTTCACCTCCCAGTACCTACCGCAACCTACATCCTTCTGAATCTGCTTAGTGTATTCACCTCTTCGTCTCCCTCTACGATTTTTACCCTCCACGTTGCCCTCCAATACTAAATTAGTGATCCCTTGATGCCTCAGAACATTGTCTTACCAACCGATCCCTTCTTCTAGTCAAGTTGTGCCACAAACGCCTCCCCAATTCTATTCAATACCTCCTCATTTGTTATGTGATCTACCCATCTAATCCTCAGAATTCTTCTGTAGCACCACATTTCGAAACCTTCTATTCTCTTCCTGTCCAAACTATCTATCGTCCCTCGACTCTTATAACTGCCATCTGCTTTCTGTACAAATTGTAAATAGCCTTTCGCTCCCTGTATTTTACCCCTCCCACCTTCAGAATTTGAAAGAGAGTATTCCAGTCAGCATTGTCAAAAGCTTTCTCTAAGTCTACAAATGCCAGGAACGCAGGTTTGCCTTTCCTTAATCTAGCCTCTAAGATAAGTCGTAAGGTCTGTTTTGCCTCACGTGTTCCAGTATTTCTACGGAATCCAAACTTATCTTCCCCGAGGTCGGCTTCTACTAGTTTTTCCATTCGTCTGTAAATAATTCGCGTTAGTATTTTGCAGCCGTCACTTATTAAACTGATAGTTCGATAATTTTCACATCTGTCAACACCTGCTTTCTTTGGGATTGGATTTATTATATTCTTCTTGAAGTTTGAGGCTATTTCGTCTGTCTCATACATCTTACTAACCAGATGGTACAATTTTGTCGGGACTGGCTCTCCCAAGGTTGTCAGTAATTCTAATGCGCCGCGCGGAATTAGCCGAGCGGTCCAAGGCGCTGCAGTCATGGACTGTGCGGTTGGTCCCGGCGGAGGTTAGAGTCCTCCCTCGGGCATGGGTGTGTGTGTTTGCCCTTTGGATAATTTAGGTTAAGTAATGTGTCAGTTTGGGGATTGATGACCTTAGCAGTTAAGTCCCATAATGTTTCACACACATTTCAACATTTTTGAAGTATTCTAATGGAATGTTGTCTACTCTCTGGGCCTTGTTTCGACTTAGGTCTGTCAAACTCATCACACAGTATTATATCTCCCATTTCATTTTCATCTACATCCTCTTCCATTTCCATAATATTGTCCTCAAGTACATCGCCCTTGTATAGACCCTCTATATACTCCTTTCACCTTTCTGCTTTGCCTTCTTTGCTTAGAACTGGGTTTCATCTGAATTCTTGATATTCATACAAATGGTTCTCTTTTCTCCAAAGGTCTCTTTAATTTTCCTGTAGGCAGTATCTATCTTACCCCTAGTGAGATAAGCCTCTACATCCTTACATTTGTCCTCTAGCCATCCCTGCTTAGCCATTTTGCACTTCCTGTCTATCTCATTTTTGAGACGTTTGTATTCCTTTTTGCCTGATTAATTTACTGAATCTTTATATTTTCTCCTTTCATCAATTAAATTCAATATTTATTCTGTTACCCAAGGATTTAAACTAGCCCTCGTCTTTTTACCTACTTGATCCTCTGCTGCCTTCACTACTTCATCCCTCAAAGCTACCCATTCTTCTTCCACTATATTTTTTCCCCCATTCCTGTCAATTGTTCCCTTATGTTCTCCCTGAAACTCTGAACAACCTCTGGTTTAGTCAGTTTATCCAGGTCTCATCTCCTTAAAGTACCACCTTTTTGCAGTTTCTTCAGTTTTAATCTACAGTCCATAACCAATAGATTGAGGTCAGAGTCCACATCTGCCCCTGGAAATGCCTTACAGTTTAAAACCTGGTTTCTAAATCTCGTCTTACCATTATATAAACTGTCTGATACCTTCTAGTGTCTCCAGGCTTCTTCCATGTATACAATCTTCTTTTATGATTCTTGAACCAAGTGTTAGCTATGATTAAGTTATGCTCTGTGCAAAATTCTACCAGGCGGCTTCCTCTTACATTCCTTAATCCCATTCCATATTCACCTACTACGTTTCCTACTCTTCCTTTTCCTACTATTGAGTTACAGTCACCTATGATGATTAAATTTTCATCTCCATTCACTATCTGAATAATTTCTTTTATCTCATTATACATTTCTTCAATTTCTTCATCATCTGCAGAGCTAGTTGGCATATAAACCTTCACTACCGTGGTAGGCGTGAGCTTCGTATCTATCTTGGTCACAATAATGCGTTCACTATGCTTTTTGTAGTGGATTACCGGCATTCCTATTTTCCTATTCATTATTAAACCTACTCGTGCATTATTCCTGTTTGACTTTGGACTATTTTACCTCCGGAATATTTTTTCCAAGAGGACGCCATCATCATTTAGCCACACAGTAAAACTGCATGCCCTCGGGATAAATTACGGCTGTAGTTTCCCATTGCTTTCAGTCGTTCGCAGTACCAGCACTGCAAGGCCGTTTTGGTTAGTGGGTTAGTGTTACAAGGCCATATCAGTCAATCATCCAGACTGTTGCCAATGCAAATACTGAAAATTCTGCTGCCCCTCCTCTGGAACCACACGTTTGTCTGACCTCTCAACAGATACCCCTCAGTTGTGGTTGCACCTACAGTACGGCTGTCTGTATCGCTGAGGCACGCAAGCCTCCCCATCAACGTCAAGGTCAATGGTTCATGGGGGTGGTGGGGGGACACACACATAATGTGTAAAACGAAGATTATCACACATGAAGTGTGGCAAAAACTTACCTATATCCATACACTAGAAAATAAAATTACAGTGTTGAATTCATGAAGGTGTAATGCCACAAAAAATCAATACATCCATACACTCTTGTCTATCAGATGTAAGAATTCGGGAACTATAATAATTAAGGTAGAAACTTCACTAAATTTGAGTAACAAGTAAAGCGCTTCATAATCATGCATAGCCCATAATGCCATTTTATATCTGCATAAGACCTCCTATTGTAAATAATGAAATGGCATAGAAACAAGCAAAACATCCTGCTCAAGGAAATAGGATACATGATGATGAGGAGGAACTGATGGGAGTTATCTACAGCATTCAGGTACCATGTTCCACATTTTAAAAGACGGAATTGAAGTTGTCCAGATACCATCTATTGACTAATTCTGCTGTGGTACGTCTTCTGGAAGTATCTTCATAAATATTCACTGTTCTGCGTTCCTGTAATGTGCATAAGATTTGGAGGAACACCTCTATATAGCCTAAATTAAGTCTATTCTTTTTTAGATGAATCTATTTGTAAAAGAACCTCCTATATGCCCAATACAATGCCTGAGGAATGTGCCACAATTATTCTCACAGTTGTCCGATTTACTGAGAGGTTAGCTTTTATTATTGTTGCGTATGATTAGTTTCTTCAGAGCGAAGTACGTTTGGAAACTAATTCCCAACTTTCTGTTAACGGCGAAAGGCAAAGGTCCCGATTTCGAGTTTCGGTCCGGCACACTGTTTTGATTTGCCAGGAAGTTTCATATCAGCGCACACTCCGCTGCAGAGTGAAAATCTCATTCTTAAAACTGTTACGGTTGACCTGCTTGTCAAAGATATACTAACTTATTTACGTATTTTGACCTGTCCATTACTATTGATTGTTAGAATTAAAATGATTTGTGGATAAGTTCTTAAGACGAACTAGTGACACGGGATGGGTAACAGGCACATAGTCACAAATCTTAACCCTCTCATAGTTACTTGTATGTAGGTTGTAACTTCACTAAATAAATGTAAACTGTGTAAACCAAACTGACATACTATAATATTCTTCAAAAAGAGGACGAAAAGAGGCTGGATGCTCACGACCTCTGCAAACTCATTGCTATTAGTGTAAGAGTTATTCACGTGCTTAGGATCGAATAAACCGTAGTCCGCTTTGGTTGTGACCACTGTGTGGGCTGCTTAGCGACTTCGTCGAGGTCCGGAAAGGCTCTCAGATACTATTGACTTCCTCAATATGTCTGGTCTGGCACCACAAAAGACTAACCTTTCATACTTTCTTAAATCAGTATTTCGGCAAAGATTCTCATCGACCGCAAACGTCAGTAGAACCATCCTTTTTTTTTTTACGCAAGTCAGAGTAAAGAAGAGAGAAGTGAATTACTGATCACCTGATGTACAGGAATAACGCGCTTACTACAAGCACAATATTTGCGGTAGAGTTTCATATATTGACTTAGATTAGCAAAGGAGATGGTGCAGGAATTAAGGAACTGCTTGCATTTGGTTTTCGGGAGAAATGGGGATCCAAACTGTACGGACACCTATGTTCACATTCTCAGTCGTTCCACTACATTGCTTTAGGCGAGTGCTGGAACAATATCTTTGTAGGCAACACCACAAGATTTTTCCTTTCTTTGCATTATGTGCACTTTAATTGCCTCTTCATCGGGGAAGTATCAGATCCTAATATTCCTACCTCCTTAGTTTTTAATAGTGGTGCTTCGAAATAAATACCTCAAGCTCAACCGAACAACAAATGTATCTTTCGTTCTACAGCTCAGAGGACTCTGCGATAGAGCTTCCTGAAAGATTAAAAACTGATAGCGGATAGGAACCCTATCTCCGAACCTTAATTATTGCGGCCAGTGATCTAGGCAACTGGAATTTCGTAACTAGAAGATCGGTGGTAGGATAGTGCCACTGAGGTGACTTCTGAAGGACCATTGTTGCTCTTCGTCACTCAGATTTAATTACCTGTTCGTATTAAGCTTCTCCAAACATCTGAATACTCTCCGTATATGACAAACATAACGACGTACAGCAAGTATATAACAGCAATATTCACTAAAACTCGAGAAGCTTTTGCGACCGAGGAGATGAAATCATTAAGACAATGGACTCGTTCAACAAAACTGGTGACCAAAGTCCTATTCAATCGTAATGGTTTCATTACACCACAGTTTTCCGATATTTGTTAAAGCACATGATGGGATTTTTGCATTTCAGGATACAGGAAATTTAACCGCAACCTCACTTTTTCGACAAAGCCATTGCATTTGGTGAGAACAGTTCCCATTTCCTTTAGTGTGTTAGTAACAAAGAGATAACTAGAAATATTTATTACATTATGTATTAGGAGTATTGTTGACAACAGATCCCTACAGTCGATTTCGAGAAATGAAGATGATGGAGTGGCATCAACTCTGCATTAGTTGATTTAGATTCAGCTGGTGAAAGAAAATTCCACTGCCGTGGGGAAGATCAAGCTATCGCATATTTCCTAAGCCCTAGATGTCATGAAAATGTCCTGTATCCAGTAATATGCCCCGCAGTAACCGGGCCTTCTGTCTGATGAAGATATTTAAGTGATCATTTCTAGGGTCACGTTTGAGAGTAGTAGGTTACGTGGTGAGATAGAGTAACACACTTCCTCTTGCCAAATATACACTCATAAAAAGGTTTTGCATCACGCCAGTTCTCAGAACTCCTGAAGACAGAAGTTGACTGTGGATATTGTATCACGACCCAGTGCCTGGGACTGTTCAGAGATGTCACTAAACAAGACCAAAGATGTAAACAACCATGCATGAGCATCGCCTATTAGACGGAGGAGGTCCGACAGTCGATCAGTCCCAGTCATTCCACCAGGAAAGAGGTACACGGCTCGTGTTGTCTATCGTTGAACCATGCCTAGACGGTCGATACCGCGGTTCGATCACATCCACATTGTTACTTTGTGTCAGAATGGGCTCTAAACAAAGAAAGTGTCCAGGCGTCTCAGAGTGAACCAAAGCGGTGTTGTTCGGACATGGAGGAGATGCAGAGAGAGGGAAAATCGATGAAATGCTTCACTCATGTCACCAAAGGGCTACTACTGCAGTGGATGACCGCAACCTACGGATTATGGCTCGGAGGAACCCTGACAGCTATGCCACCACGTCGAATAATGCTTTTCGTGCAGCCATAGGACATCGTGTTACAACTCAAACTATGCGCAATAGGCAACATGATGCGCAACTTCACTCCCGACGAGGTCCATGGCGAGGTCCATCTTTGTAAGCAGGACACCATGCAGTGTGGTACAGATGGGCCCAACAACATGCAGAATGGACCACTCAGGATTGCCATCACTTTCTCTTCACCGATGCGTCTCGCATATGGCTTCAACCAGACAATCATCGGAGACCTGTTTGGAAGCAGTTTGAACGCCTTAGACACACTGTCCAGCGAGGTGGAGGTTCACTGATGTTCTGGGGTGGCATAATGTGGGGCCGACGTACGCCGCTGTTGGTCATGAAAGGCGCCGTAATGGCTGTACGAGACGTGAATCCCATCCGCCGACCGATAATACCACCAACCATATCGATGGCATATCGCCGAGGGATTCGTCTTCATTGACGACAAATCGCGCCCACATGGTGCGCATCTTATGAATGACTTCCTTCAGGTAACGACATCACTCGACTAGAATGGCCAGCATGTTCTCCAGGCATGAACCCTATCGAAAATGCCTGAGATAAATTGAAAGGGGCTGTTAATGGACGACGTGACCCACCAACCACTCTGAGGGATCTACACCGAAACGCCGTTGGGGAGTGGGACAATCTGGACCAACAGTGCATTGATGATGTTGAGGGTAGTATGCCACGACCAATACAGGCATGCATCAATGTAAGACTACATGCTACTGGGTATTAGAGGTAGCGGTGTTTACAGCAATCTGGACCACCACCTCTGAAGGTCTCGCTGTACGGTGGTAGAACATGCAATGTGTGGTTTTCATGAGCAATAAACAGGGTGTAAATGATGTTTATGTTCATCTCTATTCCAATTTTCTGTACACGATCCGGGACTCTCGGAACCGCATTCGGAAGGACGACGGTTCAATCCCGCGTCCGGCCATCCTGATTTAGGTTTTCCGTGATTTCCCTAAATCACTCCAGGCAAATTCTGGGATGGTTCCTCTGAAAGGGCACGGCCGACTTCCTTCCCCATCCTTCCCTAATCCGATGAGACCGATGACCCCGCTGTCTGGTCTCCTTCCCCAAACCAACCAACCAACCAACTCTCGGAACCGAGGTGATACAAAACGTTTTTCGAAATGTGTACATACCTAACCGTAAAATCGCTGACAGAAATTTAGGCTTCAGAAAGGTTCATCAAAACCGTCTTAAACACTTGAACCATTACCTGTGAATTACAAAAAGCAACGGAAGTTTTTCACGTTTTGTCAAGCAAATAATGCAGCTTTGTTAGTTTTATCATATAAGTCAGTAACGTACAATACAGCAGTCTAGCTCATTTCTAAAGGGCGACTGCTGTACATTTGTTGAAAAGATTTATGGAAATTAAAAATTCGCCGTTCTATGAGAGGCATGACCTATCCTCTCTATGTGATCGAGAGCTCAGATATAACTCATATCCTGTGAATGAATAAATATTTAGGAAATTAATATGTTTCTGAAGCACAATTGGTAACCATTAGTTCAACAGGTTGTTGCTTTCTTCCAAGCTACCATTAACATTTATCTATCTGGAGGTTACTCACATCGGCTTATGTTCAGACGAACAAATTTTTTGTTTCACTTTCCGAAAAACCATTAGGCATTGTCGCACTTCACACATTTGTGAGGAAAGCAGTATCTGTGTGTGCGTGTGTATGTGATCAAAATATGGTTCATATGGCTCTGAGCCATATGGGACTTAACTGCTGAGGTTATCAGTCCCCTAGAACTTAGAACTACTCAAACCTAACTAACCTAAGGACATCACACACATCCATGCCCGAGGCAGGTTTGGAACCTGCGACCGTAGCGGTCGCGCAATTCCAGACTGAAGCGCCTAGAACCGCTCGGCCACTCCGCCACGCTGTGTGTGTGTGTGTGTGTGTGTGTGTGTGTGTGTGTGTGAGAGAGAGAGAGAGAGAGAGAGAGAGAGAGAGAGAGGGAGAGAGAGTGCGCGCGTGTGTGTGTGTGTGTGTGTGTGTGTGTGTGTGTGTGTGTGTGTGTGTGTGTATGGAGCGGTATGAATTGAGGAGGGCTTAAGAAGTTCCACGTATTGTCATTTCCACTGTAGCTCTGCATCTCTGCAGAAATGACCTCCTTCAAGCCGTATACATCATTATGTCATCACATTAAGTTAGCAATCAGTAACTGGGTCGCTGGTTTACTGCATCTTAACAGTCATAGCTTTGATTTATATGCAGTCGAAATTATAGCTTGATGCGACGCCGTAAATTACAAATTATGATACCTGATGACGCTCTTCGAATAGAGAGTAATCTCAAAGACAGTTCCACTGCCACGAAAGTTTCACTAATTTTGTCGGTACTGTTCGCTCTTTGCCGACCTGTGACACCAGGTGCGCCGACGAATCTCGTGAATGAAGTTGCGACACACGGTAGTTCGGTGAGAGCAGCGTAATGACGCAACGGTGTTCTCGCATCGCACCTAACTCGACTGCGTGTGCGTGAGAATGTGCGTGCAGTGTGTGTGTGTGTGTGTGTGTGTGTGTGGAGGACGCGCCGGAGGATGGACCGAAGTGGTCCGCAGTCGGCAGTCGGCACCGCGGTAACCTTGTGCGCCGTGCAGTCCAGCGAAAGGAGAGCGCCCGCCGATGGACGGACCTAGGCGAGGCCGCTGACAGCACCGCCCGCGGACGGCCGGCCCGTTACGAAACGGAAGACGCGGCGCGCCGTGGTGTGATGCGGCCCGCGGCTCTGGAAAGGCGCACTGGAGGCTGCGCTTCTGCCTCCCATCAACAGGTGGAAGCGGAGCAAGGCTGCCTGTCACCGCCCCAGTCGGCAGCTGTCTCAACTACAGCGGGCTCCGCTCTGCTTCCCATCCACGTTCTCTGTGGCTTACGACTCGGCTGAAACCGTCTACATCTTTACCCCCAAGACACATTACAGTGTGCAACGGAGGAAGCTCTGTGTATCACTAACACTTTCATGTTCCACTCTATAGTGTACTGCCTCGTACACATCGGTAAGGGGAAGTGGGCTACACAGTGGTACGGCAGCAGTTGTCGTAAGAAAGAAGCTAGACAGGAGCAGAAAAGATTAGTGAACAAGCAAATCCATTAAAGAGAATGTTTATTTAACTCAGATTTCTCCAAGCGTACGAAGATTTTTTACAACTGAAAAATTTGGAAATTAGTGGTAGCGAGTTATGGGACCAAACTGCTGAGGCCATCGGTCCCTAACCTTACACACTACTTAATCTAACTCAAAGTAACTTAAGCTAAGGACAACACACTCACACCCATGCTCGAGGGAGGACTCGAATCTCCGACGGAGGTAGCCGCGCGAACCGTGACAAGGCGCCTCAGACGGTACGGCTGCCGCGTGCCGCTACAACTGAACACTCAGCAATAAAGTCCAGTTCTCTACATCTACATCTATATACACACTCCGCAAGTGGTGTTAATGCAAAAGAAACAAAAGTGTCTTAGAGAGAGGGCCTCTTAACTAATTCACGAGCGACGTTCAGGGCCACAACTGGTGGCGACTCCGTCGCGACTGCGCCGCACCTCGTTGTGAATGGGCCATGTGGCTGTCACAGACACCTTGTGTCGTGGCGGCAGAGGGCACTCGTGGTACAGGACTGTAGGCAGAAACTTGTTTTATCGTTACCAACTGAGGGATGCCAGTGGGGCAGTATGAATCTACACTATGTGATGAAAAGTATCCGGACACTTGGTTGAAAATGACTTACAAGTTCCTGCCACCCTACATCGGTAATGATGGAATTCAGTACGGTGTTGGCCCACCCTTAGTCTTGATGACAGCTTCCACTCTCGAAGGCATACGTTCAATTAGGGAATGGCAGCCCATTCTTCACGGAAAGCTGCATTGAGGAGAGGCATCGATGTCGGTCGGTAAGGCCTGGCACGAAGTCGGCGTTCCAAAACATCCCAATGGTGTTCTATAGCATTCACGTCAGGACTCTGTGCAGGCCAGTCCATTACAGGGATATTATTGCTGTGTAACCACTCCGCCATAGGCCGTGCTTTATGAACAGGTGCTCGATCGTGTTAAAAGATGCAATCGCGATCCCCGAATTGCTCTTTAACAGCGGGAAGCAACAAGGTGCTTCAAACATTAATGTAGGCCCGTGCTGTGATAGTGCCACGCAAAACAACATGGTTGCAAGCCCCCTTCATGAAAAACAGGACCACACCATTTCACCACCACGTCCAAATTTTACTGTTGGCACTACACACGCTGGCAGATGACGTTCACCGGGCAACCGCCATACCCACACCCTGCAATCTCCACATCGCGTACCGTGATTTATTACTTCACAGAACGTTTTTCCACTGCTCAATCGTCCAATGTTTACTCTCCCTACACCAAGCGAGGCGTCGTTTGGCATTTACCGGTGTGATGTGTGGCTAATGAGCAGCTGCTCGACCATGAAATCCACGTTCTCTCACCACCCGCCTAACTGTCACAGTATTTGTAGTTTGGAATTCCTGTGTCATGGTCTGGATAGATGTCTGCCTACTACACATTGCGACTCTCTTCAACTGCCGGAGGTCTCTGTCATTCAACAGACGAGGTCGGGCTCTACGCTTTGAAAGGCCAGACTAAATCCGCACGACAGAACAGGTAGTAGGAATTGTGAAAAGGGGCCAGAAATGAGCGGCTGTTAGTTACACTCGAACACATGTAACTTTACTTAGTTGGCCAAACATTACAGCGCAGTTTTCCGAGCTTAACTATGTTATACAATCTTATGGCTTAAGAGCACAACCTCTTTCATTTTTAAAACTGCTTTAGGCCCGTTATTTGAAACCCAACTAAAAGCATACAAATTCAAACCATCGGCTACGAACCATTAAAATACACAATCAAACACCAATAAGAAAAGGCAGTACAGCCAGCGGTGCTCAGAAGTTTCCGGGGTCGGTCTGCTGCTTGAATATTGACATTCGCTTAGGGGAGACAGGTAGTCGGGCCAACCATTTTCAATCCGCTGGGAACCCAACAGACAGACAGTCAGCAGACCAATTATCAAGATCAGTTCCGCTCCACACTTGCACCAAACTCAAACAATGCTAACAGCGGAGACTGGAACAAGAACCAGAACGGATCACAGACATCCCATAAGCGGTGGACGACTCAAGTACAGACGACTAATCAGACGACCGATCAAACGGCGAAGCATGGTCGTTGCGACTGAAACGTGTGTGTCGGCAATCGTCGGGCGAGTGATGGCTATCCTGTCCTACCTCGCTAACGAACGCCATCCGACCAGTTCAGAGCCAGTACGCCGACAATCTTTAAATAACTTGTCAAACCACATAAACTACACACAGCTTCACGAACACTTGCCCGAATAACTAGACAATGCTAACGGCAGTGATTGAGCAAAACAAGGACGAATTATGAATTGGCACACATATTTTTTTTTTTTTCTGGTCATCAGTCTACTGACTGGTTTGATGCGGCCCGCCACGAATTCCTTTCCTGTGCTAACCTCCTCATCTCAGAGTAGCACTTGCAACCTACGTCCTCAATTATTTGCTTGACGTATTCCAATCTCTGTCTTCCTCTACAGTTTTTGCCCTCTACAGCTCCCTCTAGTACCATGAAAGTCATTCCCTCATGTCTTAGCAGATGTCCTATCATACTGTCCCTTCTCCTTATCAGTGTTTTCCACACATTCCTTTCCTCTCCGATTCTGCGTAGAACCTCCTCATTCCTTACCTTATCAGTCCACCTAATTTTCAACATTCGTCTATAGCACCACATCTCAAATGCTTCGGTTCTCTTCTGTTCCGGTTTTCCCACAGTCCATGTTTCACTACCATACAATGCTGTACTCCAGACGTACATCCTCAGAAATTTCTTCCTCAAATTAAGGCCGGTATTTGATATTAGTAGACTTCTCTTGGCCAGAAATGCCTTTTTTGCCATAGCGAGTCTGCTTTTGATGTCCTTCTTGCTCCGTCCGTCATTGGTTATTTTACTGCCTAGGTAGCAGAATTCCTTAACTTCATTGATTTCGTGACCATCAATCCTGATGTTACGTTTCTCGCTGTTCTCATTTCTACTACTTCTCATTACCTTCGTCTTTCTCCGATTTACTCTCAAACCATACTGTGTATTCATTAGTCTGTTCATTCCGTTCAGCAGATCATTTAATTCTTCTTCACCTTCACTCAGGATAGCAATGTTATCAGCGAATCGTATCATTGATATCCTTTCACCTTGTATTTTAATTCCACTCCTGAACCTCTCTTTTATTTCCATCATTGCTTCCTCGATGTACAGATTAAAGAGTAGGGGCGAAAGGCTACAGCGTTTTCTTGCACCCTTCTTAATTCGAGCACTTCGTTCTTGATCGTCCACTCTTATTATTCCCTCTTGGTTGTTGTACATATTGTATATGACCCGTCTCTCCATATAGCTTACCCCTACTTTTTTCAGAATCTCGAACAGCTTGCACCATTTTATATTGTCGAACGCTTTTTCCAGGTCGACAAATCCTATGAAAGTGTCTTGATTTTTCTTCAGCCTAGCTTCCATTATTAGCCGTAACGTCAGAATTGCCTCTCTCGTCCCTTTACTTTTCCTAAAGCCAAACTGATCGTCACCTAGCGCATTCTCAGTTTTCTTTTCCATTCTTCTGTATATTATTTTTGTAAGCAGCTTCGATGCATGAGCTGTTAAGCTGATTGTGCGATAATTCTCGCACTTGTCAGCTCTTGCCGTCTTCGGAATTGTGTGGATGATGCTTTTCCGAAAGTCAGATGGTATGTCGCCAGACTCATATATTCTACACACCAACGTGAGTAGTCGTGTTGTTGCCACTTCCCCCAAGCGGTCGCCGGCCAAATATACGTCGTCCGACAAGACGACCGACCGACGATCAACCAAAGTCGCCCCCACTCAAATCATGTGTGTCGGCAATCATCGGCGAGTGATGGCTATGCGCGCCTCTACAACGCGAATGCGCCAACCGAGCAACTGCTACATATCAGCACGGAGACAGCACTAAAATAATGGGGCAGTGAACGTCACAGGCTACACACAATTTCACAAACACTTGGACGAAGAATGTGACCAATGCTAAAAGCAGTGACTGTGGAATCAATAGGACGAATCTTGAGTTGAGACATACTCCGCCAACCCATAAGCGATCGGCGAGCAAATACACGTCGTCCGGTATGACGACCAACCGACGATCAACCAAGACCGTCCCCAGGCAACGGTCGGGCTAACATGGCTATCCGAACCTCACTGCCGCTCCAACCTGACCGAACTTCTGCCGCGTCCCAACTATCCGACTGCCCGGTCCGAACTTAAAGCTGGTGCGTTCCAACTGACTTCATTCTCGTGTCCGAACTGCACTGCAGGCGCTTTCCAACTTGCTGGACCACACACGACGACTGGGAAGTAATAGCAGTCCAGCAAAGATAATACGGGAGGGCCTATATCGATAAGCGCTGCTACTGTCACTCACGGGCAGGCAAGGCAGCAACACGGTGACACTAGTAATTGAAAATTAAAATAACGAGGTGGCAGTACGGTAAAAACAAGATGTAAAATAAGAAATGGCACGGACACGAGCCACGCACGGTTCACGCTTTTGTGCTGTACGTGTACCTTTACATTTCCAGTTCACTAACACATCGGAAACTGTGGACCTAGGGATGTTTAGGAGTGTGAAAATCTCGCTTACAGACATATGACACAAGTGACACCCAATCACCTGACCACATTCGAAGTCCGTGAGTTCTGCGGAGCGCCCCATTCTGCTCTCTCTTGATGTCTAATAACTAATGACGTCGCTGGTATGGAGTACCTGGCACCAGGTGGCAGCCCAATGCACTTAATATGAAAAACGTATGTTTTTGGGGGTGTCCGCATACTTTTGATCACATAGTGTATGATACTACACAGTTGATAAAAGTACATGAAAGCACAAATGCTAACAAGTCCCTGCATCGTGCGATATATGTAGCAGAAAGCAATATGTTGGTTGACTCATGTAGGAATATAGGCTCTGGGAACTTAAACAGTAAGCCACACTATGATGCAGAACGCCTCTCTTGCAGTGTCTGCCTTTGGAATTGGATAAGCATCTCTGTGTCACTTTCGCGCTTACTAAATGAATTTGTAACGACAGGAGGTACCCTTCTTTGGATCATCTCTGCTTCTATTATCAGTCATATCTGTTATGGGTGGTATCACATGTCGATACCATACCATGGTATCCTTCAGTTGGTAACGGAACTGCAGGTTTCCATTAGATGCTGATAGCAGTCGAACCGGATCTGGTGGACCCAATGGTGCATGCCCACTCATCCAGACCAAATCGTTCACGTGATTCTGAGCACTATGGGACTTAATATCTGAGGTCATCAGTCCCATAGAACTTAGAACTACTTAAACCTAACTAACCTAAGGACATCACACACATCCATGCCCGAGGCAGCAATCGAACCTGCGACCGCAGCGGTCGTGCGGTTCCAGACTGAAGCGTCTAGAACTGCTGTGCCGCACTGGCCGGCTCCACTCAACCATGTGGACAACTGGTTGTAAAGCTCTGTATGAAGGAAAGTATGACCATCCTTTCCCCTGCGTTTGCCGCCGTCCGCAGTTCAGGATTGGCTGAAACCGCGTCACGTGACATGAGCAGCCATTGTGGGCCCAAGCGTTACGTGTGAAGCATACGAAGCGTTGTGTATATTTTAGGTCTTAAGTAGAATTATGCCTCAGTGCGGTGCTTTTGGTTGTTCGTTTCGAGGCGAAAAGGGAGGAAAACTGTACAGAATTCCTTCCGGAGGAGAGATGCAACGAGGAGGAGAATAATGGTTGCAATGTGGATGGCTTCAGGAACTCGACTTAACTATACAGTTAATTTTATTCATTTCTGGCCTTTTATCTCCGTCTCCTTTTTATATTTCTTGGTTTCCGATCCATTCGAGCGGTAAAAAGAAGTCAGAAGAGCTAATGGGATGGTTTAATGCTAATTTAATTACAAAATAGAGATCTTAGAGACAAAATTGCCACTGTTAGCACATAAAACGAAAAATAGCGAATGGAACGTACAAAGTTATCAAGACCGGTAAAAAATTTGAACTTCGTGAAGAAGCGAAATAATAATCAGGAAAAACATGACTAATGCTGAAAGCTGATCACTTTGGAGCCTATCTATCCGACATTTTCACTCCTACTAACAATCTTCCTAGTTATTACTCTTAATTTCCTACAATCCATGAACACACAACATTGTGCCAACCCTGGCTCCCAGCTTCCATTACTTGGGAAGCATTTCACAAACAGATTTATAGACACCGATTTCAGCACATGACATAAAAGAACTTAAAAGATGCAATACATCCACTGGCCATGACGGCATTACCTATCGAATACCATCCCCTCTCCATTTACAGTAACCATCGCAACTCTTTACAAGATCCTCTCCACATGTTACAATCATAAGCTGTGGGAAACATGAGGACTCCTACATTTCTTCAAACCACACAAAACCCCTAATGATGATTCTTGTCACCCCATTAGCCTCATCTCAGTGTTAAACAAGGTCATTGTATCAATACTCTTCCGATGCATCCATCACACGCGGATCAACGCCTCCCCCATCGTGTTAACCAACACAAAACCCCTAATGATGCTTCTTGTCACCCCATTAGCCTCATCTCAGTGTTAAACAAGGTCATTGTATCAATACTCTTCCGATGCATCCATCACACGCGGACCAACGCCTCCCCCATCGTGTTAACCAGTGTGGCTTCCATCCCAGCTTCTCCTCTGACGACCAACTTTGGTGCCTCACTCATCTCCTGTCCAAACAGCTCACAACCACAAATGCGCTAATTTTGTATCCCTTCACCTGGAGAAAGCTTGTGACAGTGCATGGCATTCAAATCTCCTTTCGAAACCACAGACTTAATGCACTTTCAGTTAACTATGTCCGCCTTATTACGTCCTTACCTCGTAGCCCATCCATACCTTTCATCCAACTGCTGGCGTGCCTCAAAGGTCCATCCTTTATCCTCTATACCCAAAACCCTTCCACCCGCCCACCTCCTTCAGTATGCTATGACATCGCTTCTCAACCCTCTATCCTGCAATCCAAAAGTCCCACCTATCTCTTTAAATCCACCTTAACCAGTTTACCTCCTCAAGTTCAACGCTTTCAAAACCCAAGAAATAATTATAGGACGAACTACCTGCTGCTTCTACATCATCTTTTATGCTGTTCCTGTACTACTAACCAACACACTAAAATATCTGAGTGAAACATCATGCTGACTCTCATCAGCGATGTTTAGAATTATACGACTACAGAAGATTAATTTTAACTATTTAAACGTATAGCGGTTTACGTTATAACAACACAGATCACAGTTAAGAAATATCACAAATATTTCTTCGCCACCTGTGTCCGTTTTCTGTCATGAAGTGATTCTTTAAATGTCAGTGAGTGAAAAGTGATCCTTGCAGTTGTTTACACACTGAAATAAATGAGCTTTTATACAAGAGTTTCAATCGAGCTCTTTAGTATGAAAAAACGTTTTTCTTTTTTTCACTATGTTCTCTTTCCATTTACGTTGAAAACCATAAGAAAGTGGTTACAGCTAAACCACGTAATTAACCCAGTATCCGATCATGTCGTTCTCTATTTTTAGAATTAAAGTAAATTATGAAGTTAGAATAGATTTCTGACATCTCATAATGATTTTCATACATGGACGTCAAACTTTTTCGTATGAAGTTAATCCCGATTAGTGTCAAAAGGTGCAGGAGTTAAAACAGGAGGTACTTTTCTAGTGACTGATGTAGACTATGTGCTTTTAAAAGGAAATGTAGCAAATCCTCTCGATGGATGTTGATATTCACAACACAGGCAAAGATATTAGCTGAGACAAAGTTAATAAATGTCCTGGAATATGCTTTTACTTGTAGAGTGGAAGTGCCCGATGAAAATTGTGGCCCAGTTGAGGAATACTTACGGACGGGACATCCCTTTATGCCCTGATAGGAGTCTAATCGTAAGAGCGCGAAAGTTCATGTAGGGGATTAGATCAAGTTACATGACACTGATTGAGTCCGCAGCTCGTGGTCGTGCGGTAGCGTTCTCGCTTCCCACGCCCGGGTTCCCGGGTTCGATTCCCGACGGGGTCATGGATTTTCTCTGCCTCGTGATGACTGGGTGTTGTGTGCTGTCCTTAGGTTAGTTAGGTTTAAGTAGTTCTAAGTTCTAGGGGACTGATGACCATAGATGTTAAGTCCCATAGTGCTCAGAGCCATTTGACACTGATTGACGACACCAAAAAGTTAAGTCACCACCACGGGATCAGTGGAGGAACGTGGATAGACAACCTGTATGCCGGCCGCTGTGGCCGAGCGGTTCTAGGCGCTTCAGCCGGGAACCGCGCTGTTGCTACGGTCGCAGGTTCGAATTCTGCCTCGGGCATGGATGTGTGTGATGTCCTTAGGTCAGTTAGGTTTAAGTAGTTCTAAGTTTATGGGATTGATGACGTCAGATGTTAAGTCCTATAGTGGTTAGAGCCATTTGAATTTGACAAACTGTATGAGACAGAAAGACGACGTAAAGAATATGAGAAAAAAACAAACAAACACAAGACAGAGCAATGAAGAGGCAGAGTTTGTTTATCGAGGTTATCGTTTACGTGCGAGAAATATCCTAGAGTAATGAACAGAATCTGTACTTGGACGGAGATATAGCATTGGTCGTATGTTTTTGGTTTTATTATCCGCAAAATCGGTTTTCGGTCACAGTGACCATCATCAGTGCTGTAATATACAATTAAAATTGGTAGGCACTGGTATCAACAAGCTTAGAGCGATCACATGCTGTTTCTCCCTCCAGTTATATCCATTATCTGGTCGTGGTGCACAGAACACTCCATGGAGTCGCCAATCAATAGTATCTGTACTACAAGTAACAGTAGAGAATAATCGAGGAGACTGGTAGAATTGAAAATGAGCAACGTTCCCCATGATGCTTGTGGGTGTGACTTTGTAGTCGTTATATCGTTAAGTTCGATTTGCACTACGATTAACTGAAAGCCACCTGTGATCACTTTAAAGAAATTATCGTGGGATTCACTTTAAGTGATACATGAACGCTGTGGAAAACCTAAGGTGGAAAACCTAGGGCTGAATCCAGGAACAAGTTTCTAAACCTCCGTCCACTCGATTACTATCACTTGTCGGCGTTGTTTTTTTTTTCTTTTTTTAATCCAGTCAACAGTTGTGTAATAATGGTTTTCTTAAAAGCTGAAACTTATCTAATGTTACAGGACATTACTTACAAAATTCTATGTGTCGTGCTTGGGTAGCTTAGACGCGAAATGCAAAGGTTCCGATTTCGAGTCTCGGTCCGGCACACAGTTTAAATCTGCCAGGAAGTTTCATATCAGCCACACTCCGCTGCAGAGTTAAAATCTCATTCTGATTACTTACATAATACTTTCTAACTGATCCAGCGGTTAAATACATAGAGGCTGGGGTAAACCATTTGTCAGTTTTCCTTAAATACGGAGATTACCCACACAGTTAACGTTACACAAGCACCTGGATCGCGCAGTTCATGTGCTGTTTTGACCACACAGTAGACGTATGTGGTAATTAGCACTTCAGTGACAGTGGTCTACTTGCAGTAAATTGAAACCAGAGATCAGCAATGAGCTCCGTATACTCGCTTCCATCTAGCGGGTCTTGTGATGTCGTCTCCGAACTCGCCAGCTCCGTGTGTCCGTAGACTCAAACCGTGAGTCCCCACTGCCGCTTGCTCGTCACCTGAGTCCGGTTTCAGGCACAAGTGGACTCGACTCGCTGAGAAAGGAGAGTGAGTACACGAGTTCGCAAGTATAACCACGGACCCACGGCATTCTCGCTACGCTCGCAACTGTTTTAAATGAAGATGCCGTCATTAAACCTTAAAGTACTATTCAACTATTTCACGCAATTATGATTTCGGATTTACAACCATTCTCTAATGCAAGCTGAAATGTCACAAAGTGTCCCACCGGCCTAAATGACAGAAGCTAGCTATATACGAGTGATCGGTTAACAGGAAATATTGCTCTGCTTATAAATAGATTTATGTAGATAAGGCTATTTCGGAGACTGTTGTAAATTTATTGTATTATGTAATATCTATTCAGAAGACGTCTAGCAATTACGCTGACCTATACACACCTTCGATGCCTTACCGTGTCTGTAACGATAGTACACGAAACCAACTCTACTTGGTGATTAATTATTAAAATAAATTATAGAAATGAATAATAAGGTACACTACTCGCTGTTAACCCATAAACGCAAGTTTCCATGAGCAAATGAATACAAAAATGGGGCTCTTTCTTGTCGCAGGGGCGTGACAGAGACGTTGTTCTGTGTCCACTTTTCGTTTGACAAAGCACGTACGTTTTCTCGTGGTGGAGGTGGAATAACCAAGAATAAAACCATTTTGTTTGTGGTTTTCGTCTGAAGCGTGGACTATAGCGTTAAACCTATTCCAGACATCACTCCTTCTCTGATGGATCACTTTGGCAATTGTGTATTTTGCTTCAATTAATTTTGCTCGTGCGCCCTCCATAGTCTCAGAAAACACAACCTCGTTAAAGACCAACTCATTCCGACAGTCGGTCATTTTCTCTTGTCGTTACTACTTTACAGCAATAGCATCAAACACTCAGCAGTAAGTCACGACTAGCCGTACACTCCTGTAGGCTACAGTTAAGAGGGGACGAGTTGACAGGCGTGGAGCGACGGTTCTCAGACTCGTCATACTCGCGGAAATGCAGCGGGAACGAATGAAGCCCGCCAGCGCTGACGTAACAACGGCGCCTTGGTCTGTGAAGTATGCAACCGGACATTACATTGCTAATCGCTCCCTTACTGAATGAAACCTATTGTGCTTTTCAGTCACACTGCTCCTTTACTAGCACCTCGGTTGTTTGAAGTTCACTGTTCGGATAATTCAAATGGTTCAAATGGCTCTGAGCACTATGGGACTTAACATCTGAGGTCATCAGTCCCCTAGAACTTATAACTACTTAAACCTAACTAACCTAAGGACATCACACACATTCATGCTCGAGGCAGGATTCGACCCTGCGCCCGTAGCGGTCACGCGGTTCCAGACTGAAGCGCCTAGAACCGCTCGGCTACCAGCGGCCGTCCATTTGGGGAATAATAATCGAAATTAATAATATAACGAAAACCAATAGGAATTCAACTGTTAAGAAAAATTGTAAACTCTTTTGAACATTGTTATTTCCGCAGAGTGAGAGAATCGTAAGCCTCTGATGTGATCCGACGTATTTTTAGTTAATAGTTGCGAACAATATAATTTCGGCCTTTTTAATGTGAAAAATCTGAATTCTGTACGATATATTAAACTGTGAGAAAATCAGTGGAAAATACATTCACGTAAAAATATTTAAGCAGCAACAGTGTTCCAATCTACTTAGTTCAAATCAATCCAGAGGACCTGATGCTATATTTTTAGCTTCAAGAATCAGACCGCTAGACAAGAAGGACTGGAGCCGTCTCAACATGACAACCTCAGTAAACTTGAAAGTTTGTTTTAATATTCGCTTCCCTCAAATCTTCATAAAAGACTTTGCTTATTAATTGCTTGGACTGGTCATTGTTTAATGTGGACAATAGGTGGAAGAAGGAAGGAGGGGGGAGATTACAAGCTGCAACACATATACGACTTTTGTTGACAAGTGCAATTACGATTGATAGATCCCAGTCGTTCCATAGGCCATTCAAGGATTTTTTAAGGATTTTTCACCTCCTGGTTCTTAAGTAGAGCATCTTTTACAGCCGCCAGAAGTCTTAAGTTCACTAATCGAGCGCAGGATAATCTGCATACTCGTACGTCCGAAATTCATCACTGCAGAATTGCACCCGTAAACAGGAAACTTGTCACAGCATGACCGCAGAATTCATCACTCATGAAGACCTAGTGGCAGTAATTTTTGAGCCCGCGACAAGCATTCGTAACGCGCAAGAACGTTTCAAAAAAGTAAGGCATGCATTGTTTGGCGATTTCATCGTTTCAGAAAAGCTTAAAGCACAATTTTAGAGCATTTACTGAAAAAAAGTGATGAGGAGAGCAGAATGTTTTAATTTTTTTCTGTATCATTCTTTCTTTTTCAGCAATTTTCAGGTTTATTTTAATCTTCATTCTTAAAATAAAAGTTAATTCTTGCTATCCATACATCAACTAAAATTAAAATTCGTGTTCTCTGCATTTCATTACTTAAAATGATTTCGGGGGACGTATATCGACTACTTTATTTCAGTTTCGCATCTGTACATTTACAAATTGATGGAATGACGGTACTTCTGGGATAGATAAATTAATAGTTAGGTCTTACCTAGTATCCACAAGAACAAAACCGTGTCTTACGAAACTAGTTGTCCACACGAATATAAAATTTACGTAGAACTCAGTGTTCAGATGAAACAGTAACCTTGAGAAATTTTAGCTAGTTAGTTAGCTCTTTAGCGTAACAGGCATTAGGAAATGCACGCTTGGTTAAAGCTCTTTCTCGTGGTCCTGCCTTATTGACTGTCGTTTTATGCCCGCTGCTTCACAACGTTACAATTTCGGTATATAGTTATGTGGTGACTTTTTCTCGGTTCAGTGATCCCTTAACCTGTTCTAACCTCACTGGCAGCTTCTTCCGTACCCTATATATGTATTACAATAAATTAATTGCCGGATGGCAGTCCATCTTACTTTTCCTCATCAATGACATCAAGCAAAAACAAAACAAACAAAAATTAACACTGGAAACACTGTATTTTATGCCCGCGGTTTCACAATGTTACAATTTCGGTATATAGTTAAGTGGTGACTTTTTCTCGTTTCAGTTATCCCTTAACCTGTTCTAACCTCACTGGCAGCTTCTTCCATACCCTATATATGTATTACAATAAATTAATTGGCGGATGGCAGTCCATCTTACTTTTCCTCATCAATGGCATCAAGCTAAAAAAAAAAAAAAAAAAAAAAAAAAAAAAAAAAAAAAATTAACACTGGAAACACTGTATTAGTTCGCACAAAAGCCGCCCTTTTCCCCAAAATTCGGTCAGAAAAATTTGGGGTGTGGGTAATACGCTCGACCCTACAAACACTCGTTTATTTTCACGTTATAAGAAATTTAATGGTAGTGCACGTTTCTTGAATGGAAATGGAGCAACTGTCTTCGATTGTACCTATTTCATTTTGCTAGTGACTACTATCGTCCTCACTGTTTCGCTATTTTATACGACAGCACAGGCAAAGCTTTTCCTTATTTTGAGCAAAATTTAGTCTTCTCCGGTGCGTGGTAACGTTGAGAGGAAATCCACAGTAGTTTGGATCCGGTGTAATTAATAAAGACAGCTTGCAAGGTATTAGTTGTTCAAATGTGTGTGAATTCTTAAGGGACCAAACTGCTTGGGTCATCGGTCCCTAGACTTACACAGTACTTAAACTAACTTACGCTAAGAACAACACATACACCCATGCCTGAGGGAGGACTTGAACCTCCGGCGGGAGGGGAACTATTAGTTCAAATGGTTCAAATGGCTCTGAGCGCTATGGGACTCAAGTGCTGAGGTCATTAGTCCCCTAGAACTTAGAACTAGTTAAACCTAACTAACCTAAGGACAGCACAAACATCCATGCCCGAGGCAGGATTCGAACCTGGGACCGTAGAGGTCTTGCGGTTCCAGACTGCAGCGCCTTTAACCGCACGGCCACTTCGGCCGGCAACTATTAGTTGTTCCTTACATGAAGTACCCATCTAACAGAGAGTTTTTCGAAAAGTGTAGTTCAAGAAGTGCTGGATCGTAGTGAGGACAACATTCTATGGGAGAAGAGGAGCGAAAGTACTGGCAGTTATAATTACTTTACTTACTTTACTTTTTCGTGTCCGGAAACTACAATTTGTTTGCCCAATATTGGGCAATGTCCGATGCTTCTTCTTTAGCCAGCCATAGATCGTCGAGGGTGCATCTGTGCGGGCAGTCTGGGCATTGTAGGAGATGTTCCATGTCCTGTCGAGTGCCGCAGTCGCATTTGTCGTCATTTTCGTCCAACAAATCCCATTTGATCAGATTAGATTTCACAGGAGCCACCCCAGTTCTGATGCGGTTAAGCATTCTCCAGGTTTTCCAATCACCAGAAACGCCGCTTGGTGGGTCCTCTCTTAGTGGGTAGTAGATGGGGGGCTCATCTAAGGCGCAACTTAGGTAACGGCGTCTGGATTTGAGTCTGCTGGGGCCACACTCTAGGCAAAATATTGAGTGACGAGCATCAAAGGTTTGTTTTAGCTTCTCGGTATGTTCATGGGCTTTCCTACGTGAGTCAGGGTTTGAGAAACCTGCGGCCCTGTAAAGATTTTCTATGGGGGTAGGTTTCATGCAGCCTGTCACTATCCCGCATGTTTCATTCAAGCTAATATCTACCTTTTTTGCGCGGGAGGATCTGCACCATAACGGGCAGGCATATTCGGCAGTTGAGAAGCACAAAGCTTGGGCTTGAATACGAGGTACTGCAAGAATCCAAAATGAGTTCCAGGGCTCATAACTACATTTATGTAATTTAAATTAGGGAAACCAAATTTCGTCACCTTAATACGTTCGGACCTGTGTAAGTCTTGAAAGGTTACAGGAAAGGTTACAAATTGTTAGATATGTTCCTGATTTTATGATCCACTTGAAGGTAAATAACAGTTAAATTATTGTAACGTGCTAGAACCAGTATTTCACATAAAGTTAACACTGCAAAAGCAGAATTACAAAAAAAGTGTTCGTAATTTCGTCTCTCATAAAAATTCTGTAAAGTACAGTTATTTTTTTCTTTCTAACGTTACCAGGCAGATTCACTACTATGAATCACTTGAATGTCATGACTGAACAATCTTTTCAAGTTTTTTCAGCCTTCCAAAGATTGGTATCATATGAATTTGTGTGTCTGTGTACATGTAGTATGTTTCAAGATAACAAACTAAATATTCCGTGCAACGAAACTATTTCTCTCGCCTCGTGTTTTTCTACATCAGAAAAGTAAAGTAATTTTCATAAATAGCAAATTAAATCAGTCTCTAACTCGGGACCTTCGCCAATCCCGGGTAAGTGCTCTACCACCTCAGTTATCCAAGCACTACTCACGACCCTTCCTCACAGCTTTAACTCCGCCAGTACCTCGACTCCTACCTTCCAAACTTCACAGAAGCTCTCCTAACGACCTTGCAGAACTAGCAGTCCTGGAAGAAGGTCCCGATCTCGAGTCTCGGTCTGGCATACAGTTTCAATGTTCCAGGAAGTTTAATATCAGCGCACACGGCTGAGGAGTGGAAATTTCATCCTCGAAACATCCCCCTGGCTGTGGCTAAGCCATGTCTCCGCGATACGCTTTCTTCCAGGAGCGCTAGTTCTGCAAGGTCTACGTGAAAGCTTCTGTGAAGTTTGGAGGGCAGGAGACGACGTACTGGCTGGATTAAAGCTGTGAGGACCGGTCGTGAATCGTGACTGCATAGCTCAAATTAAATATGTTTATTGCCAGTTCCAAATTTTGTCTTCGGGACAGAAGTAGGAACTCCATGGGTGGCGAATTTACAAACATCCCCATATTTGTTGTTTTGGCCGCTATAGCAACACAGGCAAACCCCGTGTCTGTAATGACCACACACCGGGAACTGTAACAGAAATACTGCCAAATATTTGAAAACAAATCAATGCTCACACAAGGAATTGCAAGCTGTTTAATTGTAACTGCTACGCTAATCATCTCAGCATATTGTGTATACAGGGTGTCCCATTTATCTTGACCACCCTAAATAACTCTTTGTTCACATGCAAATTACTAAATCTTTCAAATAAATGTTCTTTAGCCGTCAGGGACATGTAAGAATACGATGTACACTGGTTTTAGGAATTCCAATCTCGAGTTCAAGCTGTCGTGTGCTCACATGTGGATTCATAGCAACGAAAGCGAGAACAGTAACTTCGGCAGCTTCGTCTCTGCGAGTGCTGCACCGATTGCGTTGCCGTGGGTTGAAACTTCCCGTTTGCTGAAGCGTCGCAACAAGACCCCGAAAAAATCCGTCGGTAAGGTGGGTTCTTGTCAGGATATCACTCTCTGTACAGTTCCGCTGCCTGAATAGCATTTCGCCTACCTTCAACAACAACAATAAAAGAAAAGTTATGTCGACGCAGTTTTTAGGAAGGACAGATTTACTGTATGCCTACTCTACACAACAGTATTTAAAAGGACTAAACTACTGTACTAAATGTACCCGTACATAAGAAAACAGTATTGCAATTACTGTTTTGCTAACTTACATTCCCCATAAATGAGTAGCATTGCTACCTTCTCTTCGTTGGTTTACATTCTACTCACACAACTCATCAACCGACAATGGTTGACGGAATGACGGGTGTGGATTCTACTTATGTTTACATTTGTCCTCTGTCAACGTCAGCACGAGGATGTGTTCCATTACCCCGAGCAATTGCAGTAAGCGCTGGGAGCGTCAACGTCATTGTTGCGTTACGTAATTAATAACGTTGCGGTTCAGCGAATGGTACACTGTGATACATTTTTTAATAGATCTTTAGGAGAGGAAATGAATTACCGAATAAAAAATACAGTGTGCCCTTTAAAAAAGTCATACCGCTGTTCTTATCTTTGTAAAAAAACAAAAACAAAGATACAACGAAGGCAATCATGCTGATTGATATCCCCCAGACGGCTAAAGAACATTTGTTTCAAGCATTTTGTAATTTGCTTCTGGGTAAACAATTATTTAGGGTGGTGAAGCTACATGGGTCACCCTGTATATACAAATACAATATTTCGTAGTCGCATGATACACGAGTTCCACGTAACAAACTCTCTCGACAATGCAGTGCACAGAGGTCACTGTGCACTGCTGAACATTTGTTGCCAACTGTGGAAACCGAAAATTCTGAGGGAGGGGGATGAAATTAGGTGCGACGACAATATTAGGGCCCCTTACCTTACTATCTCGTACTGTTATCGGTACAAGGCATAAGAGCAAATAATATTGCAAGCACTCAGTCGTTTTGGTGATGAAGTAGCAACAAATCAGATTGTAGATGAGACAGAGCGAGAACTGAGAGGCAGGCAGCGGTTAGCTCCGACGAGAGGACGTAGTGCAGTGGCGACGGGCCGCGGTCGTTCTGAGGAGAGATGGGCAGCGCGCACGCACGGACCGCCTTGACAGGGGGCGTTGTCGCAACGGCGGGCGAAGCTCGGCTAGGGAATGGCCAGCGTGTGGGAGAGCGGGGCGCCCGATCGCCACGCCGCTCCGTGACGCAACAGGCCCACAATCCAGTTGGGAGACACGAGGGGCGCCTCCCCCATCCGCGTGGCGCACTATATAAACTGCGGCCGGCCTACCTGCGAGCACCACTCGTCCCACGCCCATCGAGCAGGCATCACCATGGCCAAGGTAAGTCCTCACCACCGAGCTGCTCCTCGTTAGCTCTCAACGGCAGGTCCTCATCACAGCAGACTCAGTTACCCGGTACGCTGCAGCTCACACCTGCTGAGTTCTCTTAGCGGTTTTCTTTTTGTAAAGATCCTCTCATTTCTCATCGTGGCCATCCCGGGGAAATGTCAGTCATTTGTGCGGGGGAGGGGGTAACGTAGGTTTTTGTCAATTTCATCCTTCCCACTGCTAATCATCGTTTTCATTTTGAGCACCCTTAACCGGTTTTTAGACCCATTCGATTCAGGCAGACAGACACAGTTTCTGCTCAACTAAAAAGAAATATTTAGTCTTCGCCAGTGGCTGGTAACATCGAAAGGAAATCAACAGTGCTTGGATTCGGTGTAATTATTGTACATCCTTCAAACTACCAGTTTTTCCTTACGTGAAGACTACATCTAACACACAGTTTATGGAAAAGTGTGGTTCAAGAAGATCTGGATTGTAGCGAGAAAAATGTTCCGTGGGAGGAGAGTAGCGACAATACTCTCACTGAGGAACCAAATACCGGCAGTGAAATTAACAGCGATATCAGTGGAGACTGTGATTAAACGGCTGGAATTTCTGTGTAATTTATCGGCATTACGACATAAAAAATGTGAGTGAGAGTGACCTTATTGTAAACAGTTTTTGTAAACGGGCTGTGACGTAAACCTGAGATATTGAAGTTATCGTTTATTTATTCATACACTCTGCCCATCAGTCACTGCTGTCTGTATTCTTTACATTCTTTCCCCTATTCTCGAATTTTCTTTCCCTTCCTCCATTGCCTCGTCGACCCTTCCTCCATTGACTCATCGACATTCACATTGAATAAATCTGGATGTAGGCCGAAACTATGTCTCAAACTCTTACGGAAATTAGATTGTCTTTCTAGATTTCTCATGCAAGGCTTCTCCTCCATCTTTCTTCAGTAGTGCCCATCCTGTTACTTCAAACACTTTAAAAATGGTTCAAATGGCTCTGAGCACTATGGGGCTCAACTTCTGAGGTCATTAGTCCCCTAGAACTTAGAGCTAGTTAAACCTAACTAACCTAAGAACATCACACACATCCATGCCCGAGGCAGGATTCGAACCTGCGACCGTAGCGGTCTCGCAGTTCCAGACTGCAGCGCCTAGAACCGCACGTCCACTTCGGCCGGCCAAACACTTTACCTCACATTGCCTTGCCGAAGGCTTCCTCTAGGAAGATAAATGTCTAGGAAGTATCATTCTTTTCCTTTTCTTCCTTTCATTGTAACGTTGAATCGTAAAACTGATTCCCAGGTAGCTTTTTAGCTTTCAAGCAGAATTACTCTTTCTTAAAGATAGTACTATAAATTTGCATTGCGTAATTGATATTTCCAAGCGCCATGTTCTTTTTCGCTTATACAGGTTTCTCAGTAAATCGCTTTCTAGCATCTCATTGCAACTTTATCTTATTGCAAGACTGACAGCTATGTTTCTTACATAGGGAGGTTTAAGAAATGTGAAGAAACATGACAGAGAATCCGTGCAGAACTGAGATCACGTCTCTGAGAACCGTCTAGCCAACGAATGTTATCTGAAATTTTCTCTTTAATGGCTAGTTCGGGAACAATTCTTTTGAGCAATGATCTTCCTATGGAAATATTGCTGTCGAGGGTTTGTTTCGTTCATTCCACAAGAGCTGGCAAAAAGTGGACGCAGACAAAATCGTTCAAATGGCTCTAAGCACTATGAGACTTAACATCTGAGGTCGTCAGTCCCCTAGACTTAGAACTACTTAAACCTAAGGACATCACACATTCACGCCTGAGGCAGGATTCGAACCTGCGACCGTAGCAGCCGTGTGGTTCCGCACTGAAGCGTCTAGACACGCTCGACCACAGCGGCAGGGGGGCTGAGAGTAACCAGACTTATTTAGAATCTTACTTCAGTGCTTACCGCCCGAAAATGCACTCAATATTTTATCACAAAACGAAAATGATTCAATTTCTCGCTGGGTCATCCTGAGATTCCAATGTATCTTCCTCTGCGACCGAATATTGTTAATCAATATTTCTTTCTTTCCCAGACCATTCATACCATGGGCAGAGCATGTTACCTTTTTGTTTACTCGTCTCAAATATCAAATTGGGCACAACTCACCTTATTCCCAGGTGACTGTGCATGTAATCAAATTCTCATCCCACTCACAACCTACAGTTTATCCAGAGCCGGAGGAATTTAACAATAAACATATACACAATCTAGTCACACTAATGTGACCGCAGCCTATGTTAGATGTCAACGTGCAGTTGCCACTTACAGACGGCAACGGCAAGTGGCAGCACTCACAATGGAGGGTAGAGGTATAATGCGTATCGGGGCGATGCGGAAAAGCGAAGTATTTGTCGCAAGGCGGAAACTGAACGATTTATCCCACGTCCAAAGGGGTATGCTCATTGGCTTTCGGGTGGAAGCATTTCCGAAACGGCAAAATTTGTAAACTATTTGCTTTCCGCAGTGGTTAATCTATACCGTGCACGTCAAAATGGCGCTATCCAAAACCGGCGCCGAGGGAACTGTGGTGCACCATGGGCCCTAGGTGACCGGTGTGAGTGACGGCTGCAGAGGTGGTTGTACGTACCAACAAACGTGCAACTGTTGACTAACTGATCGCCCAGACGAACCAATGGGCTTCTGACAATGTCTCCTCAACGAACATTCAGCGAACACTGCTGTGTATGAGCCTCCGCCGTAGCCGCCTGCTTCATGCACCCGTGCTGACTGCTCTTCATTGACGACAGAAAGGCTGGACTTCGCACGCCAGGACCGCGACAGGACGCCCAATGACTGGCGACAGGTTGTCGTTTCCGATGTACTGCGTTTTACGCTGTTGGCGTGTACGGCTTTGCTACAATCAGGCCGAAGAAGGGAGGGTAATGGTCAGGGAAACATTTTCGTGACATTTCCTGGGTGAACTCCTCATTCTGGAAGGCGCAGCGGATCAAGACAAGTGTGAATCTATCCTTGGGGCCTAGGCCGCCACTACATGCACTTTGGTTTTCCCTCGATACGATGGCGTCTACCAGCAGGACAATGCAACATGTCACACAACTCTCAGTGTACGTATGTGGTTTGAAGACCACCAACATGAGTCTGCTGTAGTCCCCTGGCCACCAAACTTCCCAGGTAGATACCCGATCGTGAATTTGTGGGACCACTTGATGGGGCTGTTGGCGCCATGGATCCTCAACCGAGAAAGATGGTGCAGCTGGGCATGGCAATGGAGATGGCATGCCTCCACATTCATGCTGGTACGTTCCAGAACCTCACTGATTCTCTTCCTGCACCTATGCGCAGCAAAAGGTGGTTATTCAGGCTCCTGACATTTGGTCATATTAATGTATCTGGACCATGTTTAAAATTCGGAATAAAATGGTGTTTTGGGGCAGCCGCCCTCGGTCGTAGCAATTGATGGTCGGTGAGCTCATATATAGATATCTGCACTTGAAAAACTACCTTCATATCTTCCTTACAGCGGTTTTTAAGAGTGAACATGACAAAACAGCGTCTTTCACTTTTCTCAATGGGATATTTCTCACCTATCTTGATCGTCCGTATAGCTTCACAATCAGGCCCAAGCCTTACGCTCTACCTACCGATAGCTGGGTCATCTTCTACCTGCGACGTCAGTGGACGATTGCATGGAGGCGTATGTTTGTGCTACACCTCTATCTCTATCATATACAGATTTCGGGCTAGAACCGCTACATCTTCTTGAAGTAGTTCATCACTGATACGGCACAGTACGGCCTGCCGCGTTTCTCGTGCAAGAACAAAACCCTTTAATAGTACTCAAGTACTAAGAAGCGAACTTAGATCCTTCAGGCCGCTCAGTTACGGTGAAACTGTCTTTACTAGTACAGCGGTAATCTGTCTATCCGTTTTTCTGTATACAGCTCTAGTTGGCAGTTGCTCAGCGCAAGATGCCTTTCTGATAACATATTTCTCGTACCTCTTTCGCCGTTGTTATAGTAGTGGCATTGCAAAGAAATGTATCAACGAAGGAAAGTCCCAGTTTAAAATCTGTCGGTGGTGAGATGATTAATGACAGAGCACAGTATCGACCGGGCTACGATACGGGTAAGACCCGCCCGTTGTTTTGAAAGGAATCATTCCAACATTCGCCTGACCTATCTTGGGAATGATGGCAATACGACCACAGTAACCACATGGGGACTTCAGCCAGTGTGCCTGCTAAGTGTATAACACCAACGCTTCTTGGCTTGGTATTTTTTTCGAAATATCCCGACTTTTGTACATAATTTGTTGCTGGTGAAGTTCAACTCGAATCCCTAACATCGTTCCTTGATCATTTTTACGTTATTTCATTATCTGCAGTCGAAATAAAAAATTTCTAACACTGACGAATAGGAAAATATCATTAATGTAATTGGTTTGAGCAAGAAATCGTTTCCAGAAGTTTCATCAAATAGAAATAGGTACTGCGGATTCCTTAGCCTAGAGATTTGTCCTTTATGATTTCGTGGAAAAAAAGAGTGTTTTACGCTCTTTACTGAAAAGAACTGATTTAGTGACAACCAAAGTAAGACGATTTGGTAGGCATCAAGATCACAACAAAATATGAAACTATCTCACCTGGGCATCCTTTTCGTGTAGAGACTTGAGTGTTCTAATAGTCTAATTAAGATTGACCCTTGATCCACGCTTTTGTACTATAAAATTGCACGTCTAGGAATAGCTTTCTAGATATTGATTTTTCACCTTTTTTGATACTTCCTGATAATCCAATAAAAAGGCATAAAGACGTAACCCAGTGCCAATCTTCCACCTTCCCGACTACCCCTTAGCGTTCCCTACGTAGCACAAAGTTTAATATGTATATGCTTTCTGCTGTAGGTGGATTTGGGTCCAATACGTTAGTCAGCTATCTAAGAAAGGTAATTTTTTCGTTAAAGTTATTTCGTTCTTACATTACGATTCGTTGCTTATTTCTTTTCTTTCCCCCTTGTGTAGACCACTGTGACCGGAGCTTACAATGCAGAGAAGGTGTCCCAAGCATTTTAGGGATATGTTACTGGCCTACATTCTCTCTTGCCTGATGTATTCCATAAGGCGACGAGTGCCTATACGGTTTTTTAGGAACATTTTTCGTACACTTAGTTGTGTCCAATTCTCGTTGAAAATTCTGTCCATTTCACGTCGTAACTAATGTAGAAAAAGCAAAAGCTAGAACGAGTACGACGTTTAACTAGTATGATGTTTCTCGACGCAGCGATTCATCTTTTGTTCTCGGGAGACCTAAAGCATTAACATGAACTCCTTATTCTTCCCTCACAATTTACGTCAAGAATAGTTGGTTGGCTTCTGCTAACGTTAGGAAACGAAAATAATAGCCCCCATTCATAGCGAATGCACTTAGCCTTCCTTCTAATGCTACAGTATTTGATACCTTTTGGTTACCCAGGAATTAAAGAGTGAATGGGTAATCTGAAAGACGATCTCAACCCAACCCCATCCCACTTCCCTGTACTGCCAACATCACATGTGGGTGATTCTCACATGGTTGTTCCCTTCACTGCTCCTTTCGAAGAAAACTGTAGGATATTCAATAACACAAAATTTTCTTCCACTATGTTAAAGCCAATGAATGAGTCTGTATGTATCTCTCCTCCACAGAATTTCCTGATTCTCACACTGGCTGTAGCCAGCGTGCTGGCAGAACCGCCAGTCAGCCGCCAGTACCTGCCTCCTGGAGGAAACGGCGGCATCTCTACCCAGTACGGTGCTCCAAACGGCGGTGCCAACGGGTTTGGCCGAACGAATGGCCTGTCGACCAGATATGGTGCTCCCAATGGGAACGGATTCGGTGGACGCAACGGAATTTCTACTCAGTATGGAGCTCCTGGTGCCAATGGATTTGGAAGAACCAACGGAGGAGTCTCCTCCTTGTATGGGGCACCTAATGGAGTCTTTAGTGGAGGCAATGGCCTGTCTAACGGCTTTGGTAGAACAAATGGTGCTCTGTCCACCCAGTATGGAGTCCCTAATGGTGGTGCCCTGAACGGAGGTTTTGGGAGATCCAATGGCATTTCCACTCAGTATGGAGCTCCCAATGGAAATGGATTTGGAAGGGTTAATGGAGCGTCAAACGGACTCGGAGGCAGAAACGGTCTTTCGAGACAGTATGGCGCACCCAATGGAGGAGCAAACGGCTTCAACGGGGCTAGGACCCCTTCTTCTGTGTACGGCGCTCCCAACGGTAACGGTTTCGGAAGGATGAACGGCCTATCAACACGGTATGGCGCCCCGAACGGTGGAGCAGCGAACGGCTTCGGTGGAGGAAACGGCGGCCTGTCTACCCAGTACGGGGCCCCCAATGGAGGCGCAGGGGCCAATGGCTTCGGCGCTCCTTCTCCAGTGTACGGAGTCCCTGGTGCAGCTGGTTATGGCGAAGGAGGTGCCTCCCAGGACGATCTCTCTGTGAGTACAGCATGCCCAAACAGCGTTGCCAATAACTGTCATTAATTATACCAAAGTAAATGTATTCTACCTCCAACAGTTCTTTCAACAGGTATATCATTTTTTGCCCAGTTCTACATTGAAACGATTTTCACATATTCTTAGAGGGGACAGTATTACCCGAAACCAGCAAAAAAGTCTTGTAGACAAATGTCAAGAAGTAAATGTATCCTTAGATCACCACACGCTTAAGAAGCCACATAGATTTACCCACAAACTGCTTTTCAGTCCGCCGCCCCTCGATCTGCTTTTGTCTCATTTACTGCGATTTTTGACAGTGTATGTCACAACTATTTTTTCTGAATATCTTTTTCCCGTGATTCAAATACTATACTCGTCTTACAACTGGTTCTTCTGTGTCTGATGCATTAAAAAGTCAATACCGATACCGAAGCGTAAATATCCTCATATAGTACGTGCACGGTACAAAAGTTTTCTTGGCCAAACAGAGTAGCTTGAAATTTCGACTAGCGAACATTTTGTACATATTTCGTTCTGGGATTCTGGAAAAATAAGTGTTATTTCGAGATGAAGCCAATGCTAGTAAGCATGTCTGCCATCCAATCGTCGAAGAACGTGACCATCTCGTTCTTGTGCAGGATAATATAGAAAGTAGAGAAACCAGTAACGTAGCACCAGCTTCATTGCCAGAGCTTCGCAGCGCAATGTTTAGAATGTCTGCATTCCCGAAGATAGACCGTCTGTTTAAAACCACAAAGACGGAATACCTGCTTCACCGTATAGCTCCGAGAGCATTTTAATAAGTTCCATTCTACGTTACAACATTCTTAGGGCTAGTTAAATATATAATAGTTATTGTAAATTAAATATTACCCTTGAGAGTAAACTGTTTCAGGTCCGCTGATACCGAATACACGCATTTCAGGAAATATTGTCAACAACCAGTTTAGAGTACTTTGTATTTTGCTGTAGATGAGGCTAATGGGATATATAAAATATTATATTGACTAGACTCCGTTCACAAAAACAATTAATAATTCTATTTAGCATTCTTGGAAAATTTGGAAATTTGTGGTAAGACCATATGGGACCAAACTGCTGAGGTCATCGGTTCCTAAGCTTACGTACTACTTAATCTAACTGAAACCAACTTACACTACGGACAACACACATACACACGCCCGAGGTATGACTCGAACCTCCGACGGGGGGAGCCACACGAACCGTGCAAGACGCCTCAGACTGTGCGGCTATCATTCTTGGACACAGACTGTAAGCGTAGACTTCCAATACTTTTGCTAGTGTACCATAGTTCTCCCGAAAGATATTGCCAAGTTTATTATTTCTTACTGTATACTAAATTCAGAAGCTGCCTTTTACCCCCAGAAATTGTTGTATTTAAAGCTTCAAGGGTAGAAGTTGGTAGAACGGCTACTTCTTTAATATTATAGAAAAGTATTTTAAAAGAATTTAATTATAAACAATGGGGGGGGGGGGGTAAGAATAGAAAACTGTTTCATATAATTAAGGCACTAGAATACATTACATATGCTTCTTTGTTTCTTTTTTGGAAAATTCAAGAGTAAATCCACATTTGAAAATTGAAAACAAGCTAATAAAGTATTCTGAAGAAGATCTATTAAAACGTGACATGAAGCATAACACTTTATGGACTTTAATTCTTTGGTCAAATATAATTACAGAAAAATCTTACTAGAATTAATGCAGCTAGATCATTGTCTATCCAAGTCTTCATAGAGACGACGACAATTCCTTGGGTCCCAAAACTGTTACTTTAATTCATCATCATCAATTTGAACAGGTGTTCAGCACTTGTAAAGCACATTCAGAGAACTGCAAGGGTGTCTGGAAATCCTTTTCGCTGCCATATGACCCAAGGCATTCACAGTGTAATTATTTTTTAAGAACTTCTTGGACTGTTTCTACAATGAGTCCTTAGCTCTGCTGTGAGGAGTGTGTGTTTTAAACTTCCTGGCACTTTACAGCTGTCTGTCTGACAGACTCGAACTGGGGAACGTACCTTGCGTGGATAATGACTGTATCCACGAAGCTATCCAGCCATGACTCATGACCCCTTCTGACAACTTCGCTTCTGCATAATTCTTGTGTACACTTAACTGGTGGAGCTCTCCCGCACGACAAAGTTTGTGCGCGCTTCTCTTTGACATAATATGCTCATTTATCTAAGAGAGCGTACGCTTATCTCTGTTGCAGGAGCCAGCTAACTATGATTTCAACTACTCCGTGGAGGATGCGCAAACAGGTGCTGAGTTCGGCCACGAGGAGTCGCGACAGGACGAGAGTGCCCAGGGACAGTACCACGTGCTGCTGCCAGATGGCCGCAAGCAGGTGGTCGACTACGAGGCTGACGAAGGCGGCTACAGGCCGACCATCAACTACGAAGAGACAGGTCGTGGCAACGGAGGCTACGCCAACGGGGGTTACGCTAACGGTGGAAACGGTGGCTACCCCAGCAGCAACGGTGGCTACTCCAACGGCAACGGTGGCTACGCGAACGGCAACGGTGGCTACTCCAACGGCAACGGTGGCTACGCGAACGGCAACGGTGGCTACTCCAACGGCAACGGTGGCTACGCGAAAGGCAATGGTGGCTACTCTGGAGCTAATGGTGGCTATGCCAATGGCAGTCGCAACGGAAATGGAAATGGTGGATATCCGAGGGGCAATGGTGGCTACTCCAATGGAAATGGGCCTTATTAAGTTACGATGAAACAGGAATCGATTATGGCATTGCATGTTCAATGTTCTTTTTTCTGTAAATATCTAATGTAGAGCCGTGTGAATGTACAACAATTGTGTAAATACGCTTATTCCAAATAAATGGAAATATAGTAAGTTTAAACAATGTTTCTTTATGAGTACACAGTGAACTTTCAGTTTGAAGAACTGCGAAGAGATGCACTCTAAATCTTGTTTTATGGCTCAGATGTTAGTTACTAAAATAATTCCTTCAGTTACCACCTTTACACAACTTTCCATCGGTTATACTAGTGGTTGTTACAATTACACAAGGCAAAATACTAACACTTAATCCTTAAACGAAATATTTTACAGGAAACATTACTCATAATGTAGTTTGTACTTTGAGAATAATTATTTTTAGCGAACATCTCATAAGTTCCTCAGTTTGAACTGCTGCAAATTCCACTTTAGTGGAAATGCTAGTGGGGATACGTTGGACTGCTTTAAGGTCTTCGAAGTGGTTTGTCGATGATATTATTCCCAACCTTATAAAAAATTCTTTTGTAGAATTGCTTTGAGTATCTTGGTCGCAATAATACGGGCATATTACTGTTGTTTTCGGCGTTAATTTGCTGTTAACTCTGCCGACAGCAACCCCATCACTGAACTGTTCACAGTAACACACCCTCTGTCCTAGATTCACAGTCGTAACTGACTCCCATTATCTAATAGTCATGGGGGACTGGAATTTAGGGAACGGAGTAGAAGGAAGGGCTACAGCGAATATAGGGTTTGTGTTAGGAATGAGAGAGGAGAAAGACTGATTGAGTTTGCAATTAATATCAGCTAGTAATAGCGAACACTCTGTTCAAGAATGACAATACTTGGAAAAGGCAGGGACGCATGGGAAAAGTTCAATTTTATTCCACTATGGTCAGGCAGAGATTCCGAAATCAGATACTGAATTGTAAGGCGTTACTCAGATATGGGCCTAGATCAAAATTTAGTAGTGATGAAGAGTAAGCTGAAGTTTAAGAGACTAGTCAGAAGAATCAATACGCAAAGGAGTGGGATAGAGGAATATTAAGGAATGAAGAATTAGTTTGAAGTTATGTAACGCTTAAGATATTGCATTAGGGAATATCTCAGTAGGAAATTCAGTTGAAGAGATATTGTTACATTTAAAAAGGGCAATCACAGAAGTTGAAGACAAAACCATTGGTACAAAGAAGGTAATTACGAAGAAACCATGGGTAACCCAAGAAATACTTCAATTCATTAACGAAAGAAGAAAGTTCAAAACTTTTTAGGACAATTCAGGAATAAAGAAGTACATGTCACTGAGGAACGAAATAAACAGGAAATCTAGGGAAACCAAGGCAAAATGGCTGAATGAAAATGTAAAGAAATCAAAAAGGAAATGATTTTCGGAAGGACTCACACACCATATAGAAAAGTCAAAACAATCGTCGGTGACATTAAAAGCAAGGGTGGTAACATTAAGAGTGCAATGGGAATTCTACTGTTAATGCAGAGGACAGAGTGGAAAGGGGGAAAGAGTACACTGAAAGCCTCTTTACGGGGGAAGATTTGTCTGAAGTGATTGAAGAAGAAATGGTCGTCGATAGGGAACACATAGGGGATCTAGTATTAGAATCATAATTTAAAAGAGGGTTGGAAGTCTGAAGACCAAATAAGACAGAAGGGATGGATAGCATTTCATCAGAATTTCTAAAATCATTGTCGTCGATAGGGATCACATAGGGGATCTAGTATTAGAATCATAATTTAAAAGAAGGTTGTAAGTCTGAAGACCAAATAAGACAGAAGGGATGGCTAGCATTTCATCAGAATTTCTAAAATCATTGAGGGGAGTGACAACAAAACGACTGTAGAATGTTTGAGTTTGGTGACATGTCATCTGATTTTTGGGAAAAATATCATCCAAAGAAGGCCGAAGACTGCAAGTGCTAACAAACGTGAGAATTATCTCACAATCAGCTTAAAATCTTATGAGTCCAAGTTGCTGACAGTAATAATAGAACGAAGATTGCAAAAGAAAATTAAGGGACCTATTAGATGACAGTCAGCGCCATAGATATAGCTCTGACGTTACGGCTGGTAACGCAAGCAAAACTAAAGAAAAGTCAAGACAGGTTTGTAGGATTTATCGACCTGGAAAAAGCGTTCGACAATGTCAAATGGATCAAGATGCTCGAAATTCTGAGGAAAATAGGGTAGGGAGAGACTCGTAATATACAACATGTACAAGAACCAAGATGGAATAATGAGAGTGAAAGATCAAGAACGATGTGCCCGGATTAAAAAGGATGTAAGACTGGGAGGTAGTCTTTCGCCACTACTGCTCAATCCACGGATCTATGAAGCAAAGACGGAAGAAAAAATTCAAGAGCGGAATCAAAATTGCAGGTGAAAGAATATGAATCATAGGATTCGATGATGACATTGCTATTATCAATGAAATTGTGGAAGAATTATATGACCCTTCGAATGCAATAAACAGTCTACTGAGTATAGAATCTGGATTAAAGGTTAATCAAAGAAAGACAAAAGTAATGAGATGCAGCAGAAACAAAAACAGCAAGAAACTTAACATTAGGATTGATGGTAACGAAGTAGATGAAGTTAAGGAATTCTGCTCCCAATGCAGTAGAATAACCCATGACAGACGGAGGAATGAGGACATCAATATCAGGCTAGCATTGAGGAAAAGGGCATTCCTGGCCAAGAGAAGTCTACTAGTATCAGACATAGGGCTTAATCTGAGGAAGAAATTTCTCAGAATGTAATTTTGGAGCATAGCATTGTATGATAGTAAAACATGGATTGTGGGAAAACCGGAACAGAAATAAATCGAAGCATTTTAGATGTAGTGCTACAAACTAATGTTGAAAATTAAGTGGACTGATAAGGTTAGGAATAAGGAGGTCCTGCACAGAATCGGAGAGGAAAGGAATATGTCGAAAATACTAACAAGAAAAAGGGACAGGATGATAGAATATCTCTTAAGACATGAGGGAATAACTTACATGGTACTAGAGGGAACTGTAGTGGGTAAAAACTGTAAAGGAGGGCAGAGACTGGAATACATGCAGCAAATAATTGAGGACGTAGATTGCAAGTGTTTCTCCGAGATGAAGAGTTTGGCACAGGAGACAAATTTGGGGCGCGTCGCATGAAACTAGTCAGAAGACTGATGACTTAAAAAATAAAATAAAACATAAAAACTAACAATATTAGTATATAACTTCGCAATACTAAACTTCAAGAAGTAAAAAATGTACCATTTATGTCAGAGGTTTTGTAACTAGATACACTGTAGACTACACCACCAACGTCTGAACGTATATCTCAGCACTAGGTAAATAAAGAGTAAAATAGCTGACAGGTAATTTGTATAAAAACAATTTTTAAGTCAAACATTACGTCAAATGATACTAGAACGCAAAAATTAAAAAAAATATTTACAAAAATATAGTGGCTCACTAATGAGTCGAACTTTCTGTATCATATTGGTTAAACCAGCGAGATTACATAGTGGAATTTCTGAACCTAGAGAGACAAACGAAAAATTACCTTTCAGTAAAAGTAAGACACTAAACCCACTTAAAATTTAAATTATTTTTAAAAGCATTAGAACATGAAAAACGAAAAATGATACAATAACTTACCATCAAATTTTCTTGCATATTTTCATTCTTAGAACGTACCATGCACACTAAAATGTTCACTTGAGTACTGTGTTGACATATGCTCGTTACGAAGTGTAACATACGATAAATGTTGGTAAAGGCGGCTTTTCCACGAGTTTATATCAGCTGCGTATGCTTATCGGCAGAAACCAAAATTGGCCAGGATTAACTGACAGGTGGCACGGAAGTACGCACCTTTACGATTCCAAGAAACAAATACGATTATTATTAACAACATGATAATAAAGATAAGTATTGAATTGAGTACGAGAAAGCACACGAAGAAAGCGACTCGCAATATAGATGTAGAATTCACCATAAGTGTGTCAAGAATACATTAAATGTACGTATTAACTGTCAGCAGGCAACCATTTAAACAATGATTAATTTAACGGAATGAAATACGCATATTTTAAGTTCAAATGAGCACAGATAGGAAGTGCTGTAAATTAGTATTTAAAATAGTTATTGAAGGCCAATGGTCTGCCGTAGTGATTGAGGCGCCAACAGCAGTCCGCTGTGAGCAGCGGAGGCGATTTCAAAGAGCGTGCACTGTGCGGCAAGGGGAAGCCCGCAGTGCAGGTCGCAATCTTGCTTGCAGAACGTATTCGAAAACGGTCCATCGGCACCAGCGCTTCCATTAGTTCAATTTAGAAACACATTTTTTCAAACAAGTTCATCGACATATATTGAAAAAATAGTTCAGATTAAATTCGAGTTGATTATTTAGTATTAGTTCAGGAGATTTTTCCTTTTACTAAAATTTATATTCCCTCCAACAACTCGAGCATTATTCTCTTGCGCACAGTGTGCAGTACTTTCATACTATGTTCAATATCCTGCACCGCATGTGCGTTGGCAGCAATGTGCATACCGAAAACAACCTGATTTTTGGAATGTGTGTTCTCGCTAAGACGAGCTTCAAATGAACGGTCTGTCTGGCCGATATAAAATTGGTCACAGTCATTGCATTTCACTTCGTATACTATTAAACTAAGAAAATCGTCGAGTTTATGCCCAGTTCTATGCAGAGTATGAGAGTTTAACGTGCTAGTTGTTTGAAAGTCCAACTTCACGTTCACTTTCCGCAGGCACTATTTAGTCATCTGTGATACTTGACCACTATGAGCCATGGCTCTATATTTTGTTTTTAGCTGACGTCTCTTGTTCTTAGTCAAGACGCTATTAGTACTTGAGGGAGATTCTGTGTTCATATATATATTTTTTCAGCGTCAGTGATATCGGTTGTTTTGTATGGATTTGTGGCCGCCATCAGTTTTAAAATTCCTGTTTCTTTGTAAACTTCGTGTTGCTGTAAGTGTAACCGCAAGAGATCATGCATCATTAAACTAAGAAAATCGTCGAGTTTATGCCCAGTTCTATGCAGAGTATGAGAGTTTAACGTGCTAGTTGTTTGAAAGTCCAACTTCACGTTCACTTTCCGCAGGCACTATTTAGTCATCTGTGATACTTGACCACTATGAGCCATGGCTCTATATTTTGTTTTTAGCTGACGTCTCTTGTTCTTAGTCAAGACGCTATTAGTACTTGAGGGAGATTCTGTGTTCATATATATATTTTTTCAGCGTCAGTGATATCGGTTGTTTTGTATGGATTTGTGGCCGCCATCAGTTTTAAAATTCCTGTTTCTTTGTAAACTTCGTGTTGCTGTAAGTGTAACCGCAAGAGATCATGCATCATAGAGTTAAGAAGTATTTTTTATAACGTTGCAGATGGTGCTAACGCGAGTAATTGTAATGTCTTTTCTCTAGGTTATTAAAAAGTAAGGCCTAAGCACCTGTTAAATTGTGGCCCATGACGAGCCCATCTTTCTGATATCTTCCCATTAAATTGTAAGTAGTAGGACATTAGTGGTACCTTTGGTAGCTCTACCAACTCAGTGACTTAGCTGTACTAATCTTATGTGACAATAAACTGTGCTTTACACTAAAAATGGTTCAAATGGCTCTGAGCACTATGGGACTTAACATATGAGGTCATCAATCCCCTAGAACTTAGAACTACTTAAAAGTAACTAACCTAAGGACATCACACACATCAATGCCCGAGGCGGGATTTGAACCTGCGACCGTAGCAGTCTCGCGGTTCCGGACTGAATCGCCCATAACCGCTCGCCCACCACGGCCGGCCTTTACAGTCAGCATACATGCTTTTAACGGTATATTAGAGTATCATTTGGCGATGTCTGGAACTCTAGCTTTGCACAACAACAAAGAAGAATTGCCATATCGTGCATCAAGCACAAGGCAACTCCTTCGCGTCTGCACCTACCATCTGAGAACATGTAATGGACTCTCTGAAAATGCTGTCTCATCAAGAACCATTCGTTGGAGAGCAGGACTCAGGATTTACCGTCTCATGCATATGCTGCCGTTAACACCGCAACATGGACGGCTGCCTTTGAGATGCTACCGTGACCGGCACTGTTCATGAATGGTGACACATTGTGTTCAGCGCCGAATCACTGTTCTGCACTATACTGGAAGAGCATCGTCGACGACTATGGCGGCGACCTGGGAAGTGGTCCTATTATTTCAGTGTTTTGGAAACACTGGCGTCACGGTATGAAATGCAATTTCTAGTGAGATAGTGTCACGGTATCATTATTCAATAGGACAATGCCCATCCACACATGGAACGGTGTTTATGAAATGTCTGCATGTTGTTGACGTACACCGGTTCCCATCAAAAAGGCCAGATCCGTCGCCGATTTATGTGTTGGACCATCCTGGGATTTCTGCGTCTTGCTTCGTTTTCTCGTCGATTCATTGATAATCAGTCGATGAATTGTGAGCCATTATTAACTTTGTTAAGGAATGATGTTCCTTGGCAGTGGACTGAGGAGTGTCAACGAGCATTAGAAGCAACCAAGCAAGCTTTGTCTAATGCGATGATTCTATATCATCCTGATATGTCAATTGAATTTAGATTGATGACTGATGCTCCATCTGTTGATTTTGGAGTATGTCTGCTCCAAATTCGAATAATAAATGGCAAGCCCACCTTCTGCCTGATAGCTTTCGCTAGTAGGACACTGTCAAGTTGCGAGAGATCTTATACTACAACTGAACAGGAGGTACTTGCCGTAGTGTGGGCGTTCAAAAAGTTTCATTATTATTTATATGGAGCAAGAACATTACATGCGAGAATAGAAAGCTGAACGGTAGCTCTTCAAGAATACCAAGATCGTATTGTATGTATCCAAGGTAAGGAGAATATCATAGCAGATGCGTTATCCCGTCTTCCAGAAGGATTAGAAGAATACATAATCTAGGATGAAAATTCAGATGAGATTCCAGTATTATTTATGACAGATCAGGTAAACCGAAAATACTGTTTAGAATTATGTGGAGATACGACGAGGCTCCGAGAAAGTGATCCAAGGTGGCTAAACATTCGACAGAATTTAGAAGATCCACAAGAAGATAAAATAAGCCAGTACTATAAGATAGTGAATGAAGTACAGAGCAATATGAATCAGAATTGGTTTGTGTGTCTACCCGAAAAACAAAAGGAGAAGTTAATAATGTATACTCACAGCACTTGGGGACATTTTGGTGTTGCGAAATGTGCTAACAAACTGAGAATGTACTGTTACTTCTCAGACATACGTTGCAAAGTATGGAGGGTACTGAGAAAATGTGTAATATATCAGAAAACGAAACTGAACGACAGAAGCAGTAAAGGGCTTTTACATTCGATCATTCCCGAAAAACCGCTAGCTATTTTATTGGGCGATATCTGTGGACCGTTACCGAGGGATAGAGGAGGCTGTAAACATATTGTAGCTTTCTTGGACTTATTTACCAAATGTGTAAAATTCTATCCAATGAAAACTGCTGTAGGAGCAGCAATTCCGAATCGTCTATTCTATAACTACATTCCGCGCGTATGGTTTTATCCGACAATACTACAAATTTTACCGGATGTAGGTGATGGCATGCATTAGCCCGAGAAAATGTATCGTAAATCTTGACTTCCAAATATAGTCAGGGTGCGAAACCGATTATGAGGGTTTTTCGTGAATTAAACAGATTCGTGCGACCGTATTGCCATGCGAAACAAACGGATGGAATATCTCGATACCCTTTAAGAAATCATGAACAATTTGCTTCATATGAGCACAAACATTAAGCTAGCTGAACTAGTGTTTGAAAGAATAGAAAGAAATGAATGGACGGATAAGTTTCCCAAAATACCATAAGAAGAAACCCACTGGCGAGATAAGATTAGAACAGCATTAATAAATATCACCGGAAAGACAAGAAAAAGGAAGATAGATTCTGAAAAGAGAAAATCCTTTTGCGTTGGGGAAAGAGTATTATTACGTATACATCCACGAGAGTCATTACTAAAGAAAACAAATAAGAAATGGTTATTAACGTATGAAGAACCATTTGAGGTAGTTAAGATACCAAATCCAGGAGCATATCTATTAGGACATACTAAAACAAGAAATATAAAACAATTATATCCCCATCATGATTTAAAAAAGTTTCATTCCTGAAAGAACAAAGGATTGGCAAAGGAAGAAAATAATTTTAACTAAGAATAATATAAGCAATTTTTTTATAATTTCTGGTAAGCGTATGACGATTCAACTGAAATGCATAAGAGCTATATAAATATATATGTTTTGTTTCAGCAACATGATATTTAGTTTCATTAAGGAAAAGTTAATTATGATGTTTCTTAATTTCAGTTAAGACTATATTTATTAGTGGATATATGTTTTAGTTTTTTATGAAAATGATAGTATTAGGTACATGAGAATATTCACGTCAAGAGCATATGAATACATATATTCAAGGCAACGGCATATGACTACACATGATTAAATATTTTAAAGAGAAAAGTCACTTCACTTGGTGGAGTTTTTACGAAATTTGGTTGAGATAGATTTCAAACGAGTATATTAGGAAGGACAATGCTGGAACTTGTTGAGTGAGATATGTGTAATCGTTGTGGATTGTTTGAAATTAAATTTTCATTATTTAAATAAGAGTTATGAGGACAGATTAAGAGAACCAACTGGGCTGAATTTATGTAGATTCGTGGGTATTAAACAAATTTGTAATTGAATTTTGCAAAAGTTAAGATCAGTTCTGAAGACTGACAAAAGTTCGGATTAATGACGTACACTGTGAACAATAACGATGTTCCAATGAAATGTTGTGTGTTACCATGTGCGAAATCAGTTATGAACACGTGCTGGTGCAGTGTCATAAAAAGGAACTAGCGAAGAGACGTTAGAGGGATTATCTGTTTGCTAAAGAGCAAATATATACTCAAATGCGGCATATACGATAACGATTATTGTGCTTTATAGAAATAGTATGTAAAGACACTAAAGGGATGGTTCAAATGGCTCTGAGCACTATGGGACTCAACATCTTAGGTCATAAGTCCCCTAGAACTTAGAACTACTTAAACCTAACTAACCTAAGGACATCACACACACCCATGCCCGAGGCAGGATTCGAACCTGCGACCGTAGCAGTCCCGCGGTTCCGGACTGCAGCGCCAGAACCGCACGGCCACCGCGGCCGGCACACTAAAGGGAATTATCACCAGAGTTTACCACGGGCAACGTGAGTGTGTCGATGTTGTACTCTCATATTCAGAAGTGACTATATAAAGACAAAATTTTTTAATGTGATGAAAGATTGCCCGAATTCTGAGTAATAAAATTTGGTACTGCTTCTTCCGAATCTCTGATTTCAAACCAGTAGCGTGAGAACGAAAAGTGTACGTACTAACCCGTTCTCTCACAGCGCTTTACCATCAGTAAAGTTTAGCATTGATACATGCTATAGAGTATGTTAATGTTCACACATCACCGCCCTGTGAATGTACGTAAGTTGGTCTGATCCAGCCTTTCTTCTACCTGAGGATCAACCCTCTTCATGATCATCCCTACCATCCCACACACACTAGCAAGAGTGTCATCCTCTGTCTCTCCCCACACCTGCCCTGCACCTTCCACGCGACGTCGAGCTGACGTCGCTACCGAGATATCTTCACATTTGTTTATACCTGAATCCACCAATGACAGAACACATTGTCTAAAGACACCTTCAGATCTGTCAGTCAAAATATTAAATAATTTTTGTAAGTTACTGGGTGAGGCGCAAGGTTAAATTAGCCTTGTTCCGGGTTTCTCATGGTTTCCCTTAGGAATTCTCGCCCGAATGGGAAGGCTATTCTGATCGGAAGCCCATGGTCACATTAGCCGTTTACAGTTAATGTGAAATTATCAAATCTTTTGATCAGTAGCAAGTGAGTATGAAACCTTCTCAGATTTCATAAGAGGCAAAACTTGTCGACCGCGACTAGCACATTCCACTCAGTAATAGACTTGGCCACTGTTTCTATGTTTCGATACAGTTTATCGATACATGGAACTGTTTCAGTGTTTAGAACCGGCTGTGTTTCATTGTATCAAAACAGTGGTGTTTCATTCCGCTCGGTCTCGGCTAACGGGACCAGATTCGATCTCGAACCAGACACAGAAACTGTATCGTTGTTTCAAAGTAACGCTGTTTCAGTCCACTTGTGCTTGGACTAATTGTATCGAAACGGTGATGGTTAATTCCGCTCTGTCTCGGACGAGATTCGGCTACGGCACAGATACTGAAACACGTTTAATAGACTACTTCATAAAACACTTTCAAGAGTGTCGAAATCTTTTTGACAGGCAAAAGCATGAAGCTTAAGATTTCCCAAAATAAAGCTTTGTTGTTATTGACTGCCCATTACCGAAATGGCTTAATATCTGCTTTAAAAACACTGACAAACAATAAAGGACACACACTATCCCCATTCAAAATAATAAAAGTGTGAAGAACATTCAGTTACAATACACATCTCTTATAACATACGTTTCTCTGCTCATGTACAGTAGTCATATTAAAAAACGCAAGTAAATCTACAACATTTTGAATAAAAAAAGGCGTAGAGTGATAGTTTTTAGACGTATAGATAAACTGGATGTACGTATACGTGAAAACAATCTGATTGACGGATCATTGATGGTGCAGTGGTGAACGGGTAGGGCTGGGTAGCATGGTGGATTTTCTCTCTTACATTTTGCTATTTATTCGAATAACATGGCGTTATTTGTGGGTCTACAGTCAATGCGCCTATTCTCCACAATGACTCCTTTTGTCTGCATGGAAATTAGCAGGATGGTTATATTATCCATACTAAAGGAACGTAGGATTCCCAGTAGTGTATACGTTGTTTCTGCAGCACGCTCCCGCCTACAGTTCCGTTTTTGTTGGTTCTTCTGTCTTCAGCTACGGCGTTACGAAGCCCGGTGTGGGATTATTTCAGTGTTGTCGTTTAGAAGTAGTGCAACTTCTTGGTTAAACTGACATTTGCGACAAAAGCATCCAACAGTTAATTTAAGTGAAACTCTTTCGAAACCAGTTTCTACGAATCTGGACAGTGACGAAGCCAGTTCAGTTTCCACAGCAACTGTTCAAGAATCTGCCATTTCAATGCCTGTGCGTCAAGATGAACAATCTGACATCCGGCACTTCCACCTGTTCAGTTCTGGGTAGGTGTGGTAGACAAACAATGATTACTGGATTTGCATCAAGAACAGTGCCTTCATCCAAACGAGCCAAAATAGCCGAATAGATTTTGAGACTTGTTGTTAAACAATATCTTCAATTTTATATAGTTGAGGGTGTAGAGGTTAGAAAAATGACTTGTTTATTGAATGAAAACTATGTACTTCCCAATGAAAAAACACTCACCAACAGTTTACTCTCTCAAGTGTTCGATAACACTCTAGAGCGAGTAAGATTTGCAGTGCAAGCTGCATCCTACAAGTGCATTACGACTGATGGACGGAAATCTGTGAAAAATGAGAATTATATTGCAGTGACTGCTCACTTCGTTGATGAAAATTGCAAACTGAAGTCATATTTGTTATCTAGTTTTAAATTCCATGACAAGCAAGCAGCTGAAAACATTTCCAGTGAATTACAATGTGTAACTCCAACTTGGAGTATTACCAATAAAATTTCAGCTTGAGCTACAGATGCACCTAATATGGTGAATTCAGTGATGATATACAAATGGTGGCATGTACCTTGTTTTGCAAAAGTGACGCCAATAATGGGATTTTTCAAAAGAAGTCCTCAAGCGCTTGAGAAATTAGACAATATTCAGTAGCAAATGGGCTTCCCCATTTTAACACCGATACAAGATTGCTCTACGAGGTGGAAATCCACGTATAAAATGTTTGACAGGCTTTTGAAAATCAAAGAGCCTTTGCAAAGCACCCTCCCCATCCTCAGCGTGGATTAACAAAACAAAACTGTCCAATGAAGACTGCTCAGTTATTGAAAAACGTTATGAAATACTATCTCGTTTTGAGTAAGTCACAACAGAAATTAGTAGCGAAAGAAATTTAACCTTGTCAAAAGTTGGCTTATTAAGCAAAGGTTTACAAAGTCATTGTCTGAGACTGAAAAACTCAGATTACAGCAATGAAACCATTAATACAGTAACTGCTAAACTTGAGGATGGAATCTGTACCCGCCTCGTTCGAAAATTTGCAGATAAAGCAATTGCTTGCTAAGCAACATTCTTCAGGGAGCATAGAAAGAAAAGAAGCCATAATTAACAACTGCTGTGTAATACTACTGAAACCCACTCGATGGTCTACAGACAATCCACCACCAGCCAAACTAGTCGTGGTGAGCACATTCAACTTTAGCAGTGGCAACATTTTGACCAAGCTGTAGGAGGCGTGACCCAAAGTGTAGACAATCCACGTGCTGCATGTATAGTCAAGCTTGATAAATATGTCAAGATGCCACTGATACCCAGATCACCAGATCTGTTGAAGTGGTGGAAAGAAAATCATCTGTTGTTTCCTACGCTGTTTGAAATAATGAAACGGCGTCTTTGTGTTATGGCCACCTCTGTTCCGTTAGAGCGCATATTTTCAAAGCAGGGGCAAACAATAACAGACAGACGATCCCGGCTTACAAGCGAAAAAGTATAAAAAATGATATTTCTAAACTACGACTCAGAATTGGTACAGTAGATCTACCCATAAATGAGCAGTAAAATCTCAATTAATTTTCTTTTTCTCTGGACAATGTGCACTGAATTAGTATTTGACTGTATTTTGTTTAGTCCTACAAATTTTACAAGAACATTTTTATCAAATTTGTTCCACACAGAAGACACTAACGGCTTTGCTCACCATTCGGTGAGTTTAATTTTTTTGAGTATGTTTTTTATTGATTTGTTCGATAGTAATAATCTGATTTATGTATGTATATGTTTGTGTGTTTATTTTTGTAAATGTGCTATGTTTTGTTTTTACACTATAGGCATTTTAATACTTGTGTGTCAAAAATAACTCTCAGGCAATTTTCTTTCTTTTTTTTTGGCGTTCAGATACTGTGATAAAAATTGCTTTTCAACAGCAACTTAATTTCATCTCTGATTTCCTGTGGAAGTTTATAATAAAATGATAATATATCAGCTTGCTGTGAGTAGTTAAGGGAACTCCATATACTTGTACCTCAAACGGACTTCTACTGTAACTAGTGTAGAGCCAGATCTGCCATGATATAGGTATCGCAAAGGCATTACACTGTATGAATTGTTTTAAATTTTAGTCTGGATTTTATACTTCAAGGAAACGTACCGATCTCTGCATTTCGGTTACCTTGACATGTTTTAACATGTTTTCAAATTCTATTAAGTGTACTTATTATGAGCTGTCTCCAACTGACTTGTGAATGTTTGATGAAAAACTGCCATACTTGATCTTTGTGCTATATCCTCCAGTCTGTTATAGTAATGTTTCGATTTGTGTGCATCAGTCACTTTACATCCTGCTCTGTGTGACAAACAATGGAAAATTTAACTGTAAGTATGAAAAGTGTGAGTGGCACACTCATAAATGTCAATTCAGTGTCTCGCTTCCCACGATATTATTTCAATAAATTATATCTCAGGATATGCTTTTTAGAGAGCACATATAGATTATCACTCATAAAACCTATCAAAATTAGGCACTAGAATACAGGGAAACGAGTTTGGAAAAATCTGTTACATCAAACATACAAATTGTGTCCTTAGCCAATTGGAAAGTACGAAAGTCACATGACACGAAAGTAAGCGCAATTCCTGCAGGAAATACGAAACTGCCAAAACGACTAAGAGAAAGTTTCATACTTTCTGCGATGTATATTTTTTACAATCAGCTTGATTAATGTGAAGGCCTTTACGTTTACAAAACACAAAGCGTTCCACAGTTTCGAAACAGCGTTTCGGAACATTTCATTGTATTGTTTCATTTGTTTCATAACAAATGGCTGATGTAAATTTTTCAAAATTTGTAAACGTATATATGTATATTTAATCTAGGTCATGGCGCAAACTCCTGCGAGATAAATACATATGATAACCTCGCCGTAAGTGTATCAAGCACAGCAAGCTTCCATATGGAATGCAGCACATAATTTTACTATGTTTCGAAAAACGAATCTCAAAACACAATGTACTTTCATATATGACCGAGGGCAATGTGGGTGGGAACTATAGTGAAAGCCTTGGAAAGATGAGGTCTATCAGAAAAAGATTGGCAGGATAGAAGTTCGTGGAATGTGAGAACAGGTATCTGTTCATAAGTGGAAACGCAGACTAAAGTAAAAAAGTAAGTAAAATAAACGATTGATCACTGAATTGAAAATCTTAATATATTCTACAAACACAACCACGTAAACGAATCGAAAATACCAAGAAGCATTTTGAGACATAAACTGAAGTTGATAGGCGTGTTGCTACACCTGAAAGGTGATGTCTATTCAGCCTTCCCGCCAGTCGCGTAAATGGTGTGGAGCTAGTGGTGCCGCTATGAGAATGAAAATCAAGGTTTTCCTTAAATACACGTGAGCGTAAGTTACCTTTGAGACAGGACGTGGTGAGTAAGTCGAGAATGCCTTTCAGCGGACAAAGACGCCATTAAAAACACCTCACTGAGTTTGAACGAAGTCGTGTAACAGAGCTACAAGAGGCTGAAAGTTCGTTCTGCGATATTGCAGAAAGCCTTGGCAGGAATATAACCATGATACAGATTGCTGGCAGCGGTGGTTACGAAAATTTAGGGTCACAAGAAGATTGGATTCCGGAGAGCCAAGTGGCGCTACCGAGAGGAAAGACCGTTGTGTTCTGTGTATGGCTCTCGAGCATCGTACTGCATACTGCATGTGCGGCAGGAATTTGAGCAGCAATTAGAATGACAGTGAAATAAAGATCTGTTACAAACGGGTAACTTAAAGAACATATCCCAGCAAGAAGCAATATAGCGTGAATTCCACTGACCCAAGCACCGTCATTTGCGGCTTCACTGGTCTGTTGCGTTTTATGATGAACACGGTTCTTCCTGGGTGCCATTGATGGCCGTGTGTTGGTTAGAAGGAGGCTAGTTGAGGCCTTGATTCTTTCCATAACGATAACGCTCGCCCACGTACCGCTGTTGCAACCGAACATATTCTACTGAGAGTCGACATGTTGCCTTGGCTTGCTCGACCACCAAATCTGTCTCCAACCAAGCACAAATGGGACATCATCGCGCGACACCTCCAGCGTTATACACAGCCACACTAAACAGTCCTTGTATTGACCGGCCAACAGCAACAGGCATGGAACACCATACTGCAAAGTTCCTTCCGGCACCTGTACAACACATCGCATGCACATTTGCGTGCTTGCATTCAACATTGTGGAGCTTACAGCACATATTAATGTACCAGCGTTTCTCATCCGCAGTGACTTATCTAGATTTTACATTAACCTATGATCTTGCAATGTAAATCGATTAAATATGTTGCCTAGACATGTGCTCTATCGGAATTCCGTTACTTTACATTAATTACTTTGTAATGTTGCAATTCTTCCGTTACTGTAATAATAAAGGCGATAAGCCTCATAACTTCCTAAAAGTCTCTGAAAAATAATGAGAAGTAATTGCCATATCCCACTCGTGATGCAGCTACCTACACGTAAGCCCAAAATGGATACTTTACAAAGACTGGCTGGTACAATCACAAAATATGCTTGTTTATGCACGGCAACAGCGTTTGTGCACTACTTGCATATTAGAGGATTGTTAAGGGCGTCTACCGTAAGTACGTACATCATCCTGCTGGATACTGCATTGCCCGGAATATGGGGCTGGGTGGCGGCTCGTAAATTCATTGTAGATCATATGTTACAAAGTTTTCAAAAGTCGTTAAAAAGGGTTCTTCACCATCACTCGACCTTCTAAGCAACAGTTTGAAATTAATACGATGGCCGGCCGCGGTGGTCTAGCGGTTCTAGGCGCTCAGTCCGGAACCGCGCGACTACCACGGTCGCAGGTTCGAATCGTGCCTCGGGCATGGATGTGTGTGATGTCCTTAGGTTAGTTAGGTTTAAGTATTTCTAAGTTCTAGGGGACTGATGACCACAGATGTTTAGTCCCACAGTGCTCAGAGCCATTTGAACCATTTAATACGTTCGTAGCTTATATCTGAAATTAATATCTTAGCAGGGAAAGAAAAGTAACTGGACCACCATAGACGTAAGAAGAGAATGTTTACAGAGTTACAGTCTAGCGAATGTGTGTTGTATTACAGCTACCAAATTCACTTCTGCATGTTAAAGTCTATTGCATACTAATGAAAATGTAGATCTAGAGTGGTTGCGTGTGCCCTCATTCTTAGTCATGAGAATTCTGTCTAGGAGTTGAATTAATTTTGAAGATGACACGACAGATAATGAGAAAAATATTTCCGGAGAGTTTTGAGTTTGAAGGTATGTGATCATCCTCTTGAATTTGTTGCTCTGCCTATACAGGCAACTGCAGCAGCTTACCATTTACTTATCACTAACTTAGATGGATGTAGTCACCGTCGCTCTACTCATCAACAGCTGTTTCTAGTATCAGAGAATTCCAGCGAAAGTCTGTGTAGATGTGAAAGCATAGCTATTTGTTAGGCAGGATGTGCCCAGTGGGTGATTTAATGTTCCTTAACTTAGCTTCTTTTTCTCGTGAAAAATGAGTTGTATATAACATCAGTTGCTACCAGGACCTAAATGATCGCTTGTTCAGTGTTGCATTTAACGACATGAAACAGAACCTTGTCGTGTGTACGATGATTACTGGAATAAAAATGGCAATTAAAGTACTCACAGAAGATAGTCTGACCACCTTGTAGGGATAAAAATGTGTTTATCTCACCTTGAAAAGGTGATGGACATCATTTGATATGCCACTAATTCACTTTGCAAGTGATGTAGTGGTACCCATGCAGCAGATGTGTTCGATTCAGTCTACAACTGCACGTCGTGGGATAGGAAGGCATACTGCTGCTACAAAAAGATATCTCGTGGAACCTCTCATTTGCTGTTCGTCGACAGAATGCTTGGCAAACCTTTATAAACTCATAAACACTAGGCCGTATACTTGGAGAGAGGAAACGTGCCTCTCACTCTCAAGAACGTAATTGGCAGGGTGGTATAATCATAATCGCGCCGAAAACAGAAGTCTATGGGAACCTGACCGTTTATGTAATGTACTTTCCCATGCCCCCCCCCCCCCCCAAAAAAAGAAAAACAACCTTTACAACCACATAAGGAAGTTCTGATCGCTACCTGTTTCTGTAGGTACATCTTTGAGTGATGCACGAACTAGTACTAGGGACACTCATGGGAAACCACGAGTTTCTAAAACAATACTTCATTGGCTGGAGAAAGTAGAACGATCATAACAGTGAGAGTAAGTCTATTAAAGGAAGAGCAAGGACAGGAGAACACTTTGTGGGGCGGCACAGCGTTTGGAAAGGTTAGGTCGCTTGGAGTCTGCGAGAAAATAAGTTGACACAAAAAGCTTTGCTCCTTTGGAGTCTTGCGAGATTCAAGATGTCTCACTAACCACTGCTGCTCCAACGTAGCAGCTTTGGCGTAGTTTGGTTGTCGTTCTGTCGACACTCGACGGCTGGCGGTGTAGTGGACATCCACGTGGACCGAGCTTCTTCGCAGGCCGCCGCTGACGTGGACATTGCGAACTGGGCCAACCGCCCCACAGCTCGCTGTTACTGCATGCTCCATCTCAGAGCTCTCGTGGTAAGCGTTGCTGACTCTCGGTCACGGGGCCCCGGGTTCGATTCCCGGCAGTCTCGGGATTTTGTCCGCTGTAGACGGTGTGTGTGTTGTCCTGATCACCATTTCATTATCGTCGACACGTAGTTTACCGAAGTGCTGTCGAATAAAAAGAGATCCATTAGGTGGTCGAACTCCCCAGAAGGGGTCTTCAAGTACACCATCTCCACGTTTCCTAGAGCTCACAGTCGAGCCGGTCCCGGTAGTAATCTTGCAGGGGGAAAGCAAGTGGTAACAACACCTAAGTTTTTTTCGGAATTGTAATGTTTTATGAAAGTTGTGATAGAACAATCTTCACTACGATACATTCTTTTCTTCCGTTTGTCTACGGAGTCGGCGTTTTGGGACTGTTAGCGAAAGTGGGTGGTCCGATGCCCCACCTTCTCGCCCACTCCCCACCCCCATCCGCCAGGAACAACCAGCGTACCCTAATTGTCTCCGTCTAGAATATATCTCATGTTCAAGTTTGGGAACGTTCCAAAGTCTTTGCTCAGCATGTGTCTAAGAGGGGACCTGGGTACCAACCCACTATTTATCTACTTGGATGTAGGAAATCGCCTAAAACCACATCCGAAATGGTCAGTTCACCGGCCAATACTATGAAAAAACAACAGGATTACGAAATCACGTCATAGTAACATACAGTCGATGATTTCTTTAATATACCAGGTGATCAAAAAGTCAGTATGAATTTGAAAACTTAATAAACCACGGAATAGTGTAGATAGAGAGGTAAAAATTGACACACATGCTTGCAATGACATGGGGTTTTATCAGAACAAAAAAAAAAAAACAAAGTTCACAAAATGTCCGACAGATGGCGCTGGACAGCAAAACGTCAGTGGCTGCAAATGACAATCGTGTATAAAAGGAGCTGTAATGAGAGAGAGAATCAGATGCGCCAGCAGTCGCAGCATGTTGACGTTACCTGAAAAGGCGCTTTTAGTGAAGCTGTATTATCAGAATGGGGAATGTGCTAATTGAGCGTTACTATACCATCGTCATAGGAAAGGGATTCGAACGGGTAAAGGTCCGTTGACAAATGTAGCTGTGGCGAGAATGATTTCGAAGTTCGAAGCCACGGGTTGTTTAAACGATAGACCCCGTAGTGGCCGACCGAGCACAAGGCGTAATGCTGCTGAGACAGTTCAGGAAGATATGGAGACTGTAGTGGGTTCGTCTATACACGGGGAAGTCAGCGCTCGTGCAGTCGCACGTCGCACCGGCATTCCATACACTACGGTTTGGTTGGCACTTAGGTGTACCCTCCGAGGCTATCCGTACAACATCCATCGGTATGGCGATTTAGTGAAGCAGAGGGCATTTGCGGTGTGGGCGTTTCAAAAGATGATGGAAGATGACGATTGGTTGAGTAATGTGTTGGGGACCGACGAAGCTCATTTCACGCTCCGAGGGTCTGTCAACGTCCACAAGTGCAGAATTTGGGGTACCGAAAATCCTAGAACTACCGTTATCGGGCCTTTTTTCTTCCAGGAAATGCGTGATTCTGGTTTTGTAACTGCTACCGTGACGGGTGAGAGGTACGCCGATACGTTACAGAATCGCATCATCCCCACCTGTCTGATAAACACCTGCTGGAACGTACGATGTTTATGCAGGATGGCGCTCCACCCCATATTGCTAGACGCGTGAAAGATCTCATGCGCGCGTCGTTTGGTAATGATCGTGTGCTCAGCCGCCACTTTCGTCATGCTTGGCCTCCCAGGTCCCCAGACCTCAGTCCGTGGGATTATTGGCTTTGGGGTTACCTGAAGTCGCAAGTGTATGGTGATCGACCGACATCTCTAGGGATGCTGAAAGACAACATCCGACGCCAATGCCTCACCATAACTCCGGACATGCTTTACAAAGCTGTTCCCAACATTATTCCTCGACTACAGCTATTGTTAAGAAATGATGGTGGACATATTGAGCATTTCCTGTAAAGAACATCATCTTTGCTTTGTCTTACTTTGTTATGCTAATTATTCCTATTCTGATCAGATGAAGCGCAATCTGTCAGACATTTTTTTGAACTTTTGTATTTTTTTTTTGTTCTAATAAAACCCCATGTCATTCCAAGCATGTGTGTCAATTTGTACCTCTCTATCAACATTATTCCTTGATTTATTCAGTTTTCAAATTTATACTGACTTTTTGATCACCCGGTATTTTCCCATCCTTTCTAGTTTGCTTGTTTACATTTTTGAAGTGTTAGAACTCACATAAAATTATAAAACTAAAGGCTTTCCGAACAGGTAATGGAGGCTCAACGCCACTGACCGGCCGCTTTGTTATCCTCAGCCCACAGGCTGCGTATCTGGAGGGGCATGTGGTCACAGCACACCGCTCGCCCGGCCGTACGTCAGTTTCCGAGACCGGAGCAGCTACTTCTCAGTCAAGTAGCTACTCAGTTTGCCTCAGAAGGGCTGAGTGCACCCCGCTTGCCAACAGCGCTCGGCAGACCGGATGGTCACCCATCCAAGTGCTAGGCCAGCCCGATAACGCCTAACTTCGGTGATCTGACGGGAACCGGTGTTACCACTGCGGCACTGGCGTTGGCTACATAAAATTATAGTGTGTAATAAATAAATTTTTCTAGCAAGAGAAGTTTTAATTGGATGGTAAATGGTTGTATACTTCAACTTCTTCATTCACTCACCTAGTTTGACAAAGTGTCTGACTACTTGCCCCTCACTGAAACCTGCTTCTCGCTGCAGATTAGTGGGTCCTGCTATCCTCAGCCTTCAGTTTCCATGTCTTTTCATAAAAACACAGTAAAAGTCTTTATCAGCTTTCATTTTTCTCTTATTGAACGGCTGTGTTATTTACAGTTCCTCTGCATATTTGCACACTAGATTTAAAAACTCATATTGACTAAGAGGCATAAGCTGCCTGTCTAAACTCGTACAATATTGTTTTCTGTCCATCATTAAGATTTCTGGGGGAAAAAGTCTATTATTTTCTTAAACCGGTTTCATGTCCACCTTCTTGTTTTACCAAGAAGGTTTATGTATGTCACCTAATATACTTCCGCATTACAACTACAATCATCCTCTGAAAACCGCAGTGAAGTCCATGGCGGAAGGTACTTACCGTTGTAGCAGTTACAAGGGTTTCTTCCAGCTGCATTCATGTATGGAGCGCTGGAAGAATGACTGTTCAAAAGAGTCTGTCCGCGCTGTAATTAATCTACTCTTGTTCTTACAACCACTACAGAAGTATATTGCTAAGAGTCATCGTTAAAACTTTGTAAGCAATCTTTCTCGGGATAGATTGCATCTACCTTTATGTGTCTGTCAGTTCAGTTCCTTCATCATCTCGGTGCACTCTCTCACCGGTCAAACAAATCTGTGACCATTCGTGCTGTCCTTCTTTGTATGCATTCCTAGAAATGAATATTTCTCACTCGCTTGCTTGATTGGCATTTCATGAATTCTGACCTTTTCATCCATTTGCAGCCGGACTTCTCATCTTACCTTCTTACTGAAAACAGTTGTAAGAACTTGAGTTATATGCTAACAGTTTGTCCAACACAAACAAATTGCACCGTTACGATTGTTTAACAGATCCCATTGTTATTACTTGGGCTACAATATAGGAATTAACATTAGTTTTGACTAGAGATACAATAAACTCGTAGTATTATTTCGTTGCAGAGAAAACACAACACTCCAAGGTTAAGTTCGTGCGCCAGAACGCGCTAAAAACAGATAACTTGTTACAGTTACGAGAGGCTCTGTGGATCTAATTCAAAATAAAATGAGTTGCTTTGCTTGTCCATAGCTCACAGTGCAGTGTTGTGACAGCACTGGAATTAGAAGCAGCTGTTGTCCAACACAATCCCCAGTCGAATACCACCCGACCTCCTCCGGTTATTAACAAAGCTCAATCTGCACTAGATAAAAACTTTTAATAACGTAACATATTTCTGAAATGTTATCGAGGCAAAACCCGTATGAGAATTTTGCACTATAAGTAGGAAGCAAATACGTATACGATTTTCTAACTCAGTCATGAGAATATAATGATTATTTAATGTTTCGTGCGCTTATCTACAATGTCTCAACAGATGTTAAAGTTTGACTACCAGATACGCAAGATTTCAGTATCGTATTCCTATCATATCTCTTCCAGGGTTGTATACACACTGCAGCACGTATTTATTGGCTTGTATTAATTAGCTAGGCACCCAGGTCAGTGAATTAACTGAACCTATTAGCATAAAGTAACCGTATTCTAAAATTAAAGTGTGAATTTTCATTTTATTAAATCAGAATGGCAGACGTAACAAGTGTAGAATGAAGCATTACAATCTCTTGTAAATCTACTCGAACATAAATTTAATAAATTGTGAAGAAAATTAAATTTATTTATCCTAAAAAATTACAGACGTCCAAACCTCTTAAAGAATGAACGGAATCAGTTCCACAACCAAACTTAATTGGATCTGCTGACAAGCAGAATACAGGTTTTCTTGCAGTTTTCGACCTACTGTTACTTCGTGATTAGGGTGAGCCAACGCGTACGGCGGCTCCATTAGCCTGGCGAAATTTTCGTAGCGTCATCGGTAATGCTTCAAATGGCTCTGAGCACTATGGGACTTAACTTATGAGGTCATCAGTACCCTAGAACTTAGAACTACTTAAACCTAACTAACCTAAGGACATCACACACATCCTTGCCCGAGGCAGGATTCGAACCTGCGACGGTAGCACTCGCGCGGTTCCGGACTGAAGCGCCTAGAACCGCAAGACCACAGCGGCCGGCGAAATAACAAGTTCTTCCCCATCTTAGTCAGCTTGCATTTCGTCATTAAGAATGTCATTGCGGCCGGACACTACCACATTTAATGTAGATTCCTTCGCTGTACCTTGAAGATCTTTGTAGAAGAAGGCAAGAAAAATGTTTTACTTGATTAGACGACAAGTAAGTAATAAAATGGGGAGTCTAACGAGATATAGGAAATTATTTGGAATAAATAATTAACTCACAGACATGCTTAATTGCAGTAAGTATCTCTCATAACGAAGGACCTGAAGATCTTGTACAGCTTAAACATGCAATACTGAAGAAATCACTCCTAAAACGTTAAGACAGCAAATGTGGCTTCACAGCAGTCTGGAGGAGAATACGAAGGGAAACGGTTTTGTCAGTCACATGCGTCGTCATTGCTATTGCACAGTTAACGCTGTCTGTCGAGGACTGAATACCGCTACGAGCAGCGAAGCCGTTCCTGCGTCTTACGCTCTCTACCCCTCCGGCCGCGCCAGCAGAAGATCTTTGGGATAGGAAATGAGACATCTCTATGCGCAACTGGCATTGCGCCGAACCTGATATACGTGATGTACTCTGACGTCTAAAAGAAGCGATCGTCCTCAGTGAAAGACGGGCACACGAGCCGATCTGCGGGCAGATCCGTGAGCAGGCGGGGGCGTTGTCGCAACGCAGTGAGCGGCGAAGCGCGGGCCGCCGGCCACCGCCGGCTGGGCTCTGACGCAACGCGCCGCTCCCCCTGTCCGCAGTTCGGGGGCACACACGGCGCGTCCGTCCAGCCGGCTTATATAAAGTGGCGGCCGCATCCCTCCACACGGCACACTCTCGTCTGACCACCGAGCAGCCACCACCATGGACAAGGTAGGCTAGACTAGTGGTAGGCTTCCGAAAAGGATTTTCCAAAATTCTTACAGTTCTGTGTTCGCCTCCCTAGATTATTGGTCAGCTTAGATGGCTGCATGTTGACGACTCGGTCCCCGGTATTGCCAAAGATTTTTCGTTGATGTAAGGAGTGGTACGGGGAGCGCTCGGCATCGTGATTCCAAATAAGGAGCTGCTTGATTGAAAAGTAGCGGCTCCAAGGTCTCGACACAGCGGGAGAGGAGTTTGCTAACCATTGGCCTGTCCATACCGCCTCCACGTATCTCCGAATGGCTCTAGGATGACACGGCGACCGGTCGACATCCATTGGGAGCTTCTTTTAGTATTCTCTTAATTCCTATATTGTCCATAATTCGAAATTCACATCCTCAAGAGCAGAAGCTCAAAAAACTTTATAATTAATTCTAATCGTTTTTTTGGAAGAGTCAGTGTTGTGAATTCGGCGACGGGACATCATAGTTAAAGTGCTAGTCACAATCTGGAGGATATGGTTAAGCCGCAACCGGGAGGATATGGTTCAAATGAGAGGCACTGATGTTCGTCAGTTAAGTCAATCACTGAAAATTTCCGAGCCTGGCCGCAGCAAACAATTTTGACCAACCTCCGTGGTAAAGCGGTTAAGTTCGCTGCCTGCTAGCTCAGAAGATTTCTTGTTCTCGCTGACTCTCTCGAGAGGTGCCTTGTTAACTCCAATGATAATATAAAGAAAGTCGTGACATCAAAATTAAAGGCTAACACCAGAGAGCGGTGCACAACACATATTTATGGAGGGTGTTTTTAAAAGGGTTTCACATACGCCTACTGGTCAAAACCAGAGGAAATGTTCCGATTATTACATGCCCAGGAGCAAATACCTGCTGAGGTATAGGCCGATCTATTGGTGATGAATAATGTGTACTATTTACAAGAGGGGAATAGAAAATTACTTCAATATACACGCGGGGGAGATACGATTCCTCGAGCAGCCATAGAGGTGGGACATCAGAATCCCTACACTATTTGTGAATGGGCACCAGTTGTCGATGACAGACTCATAGGTCCACACACTTTACTGGAGTAACAGGTGCTGTGTATCGCCGATTTCTGCACCAAAAATTACCAGCGGTATTGGAGAACATTGGCCTTGCAGAAAGACAACGAACGTGATTTATATACGACGGACACCACCTCATTTTCTATGGATCCTGTGACGATACCTCACCACGACGTCACATGGCCGATGGATCGGTCGAGGAAGTTCTGTAGCGTGGCCTTCCCATCCGACGCAACTGAATCCGCCGGTTTTCGGGATTTGGGGACATTTAAACGCAACGGTTTGTCCTTAACCAATCAATAGTGTGCAGACATAGGGGCGTGTGACCAATGCATTTGACGCAATCCTAATGAAGCCGGGTATATCTGAAAGATTCTGTGGTTCACTGTTAGGATGTGTGGGAACAACAGGTAGCACTGCCTATAGTTCCTACTTCCACGTAACAGACAAAGGGTAATCAGAGGAAACATCGCCCCATTTATATTAACAGATATTGGGACGGCCGCTGTGGCCGAGTGGTTCTAGGCGCTTCAGTCCGGAACCGCGCTGATGCTATGGTCGCAGCTTCGAATCCTGCCTCTGGCATGGGTGTATGTGATGTCCTTAGGTTAGTTAGGTTTAAGTAGTTCTAAGCCCAGGGGTCTGATGACCTCAGACCCATAGTGCTTAGAATCATTTGAACCATCAACAGGTATTGGTTTCCTAATTTATGTCGTTATATGTTCCTCTTGTTTTAACTAGTTCTACCGCCATTGAGAATATTTAACTTTATGAACGAACTGTGTACAGTCTCAGGTCAGCACTGGAATCGTTTCATAACCCGGCAAAGATCACATTCTTGCCTCGTTCCATAATGCAACAGTGTTCTGCATTTAGTGATTAAACATAGTCTAACAACTAACCGCTGAACTTTCTCTTTCGGTAATTGGCGTTTCTCCCAACGGAGAAACGAAATCGAGTGAAGACTATTTAGCAAAATTCCAAATTCCTATCCGTGGGGACGTCTAATGGAGCATTTTATTACAGTGTTTTCAGGAAACCTAAAATTAAATCAAAAGGTATTTTGTCTAAATTCGATTATTCCGTTTTCTGATGCAGGATGTCACAACACATGTTATCATCTCAAGAAATTCGGAGCCTTCATGCTGTCACCTTAAGACTCAGTCTAGTATCACTCAAGTATTTATAATCCACAGGGTACCTTACCAATGCTAAGAAACTGACTACCAGCTTTTCGGTTTAAGTGAATTGTCATTCAATAGAGAAGGTGCACAATTTACGTTCAGATATATTTCCAATAGAAAGTTTTCCTTTCCTATGGAAAAACATAATGTTATGCTGAAAATATAAATAACTTGGTGGCTGTACGTGTCAACTGATTAACTACCAATTCCTCTCTTCCTCCTCCTTCAAAGTGATTTACAATTTTAGCAACATTTTATGTGTGACAGAAAGCCAAGACAAAGCTTGATTCATATTCTGAAATGATCTACAGATCCTCCGCAACTAAAATTACTTGGCAGTTCCCTAACTAGTGTTCCAGCAATAGTGGACACCAAAACATGCTGAAGAAGATCCCAGCAGAGGAATCGAAACGTCGATTATTTTAGAAGAAAATGTGACGTGGCCTAACAACCCCAAAATTTTAAGTCCATAATAAGTCGTGGTCATACCGTTTCCAAAAATCCACTTCTATAGGCGCTTCTCCTCTGGGTCTCGATAACACAATCCTTCCAAGGAAGTTGCTTGCATTCACTAGAGTCTGCCGCGACTGGTGGCCATGCCTTCGTGATTATCAGCTTTGAAGAACAGAAAGATTAGCTGAAAATTTACCAACGCACTTTTTCGCAGAACAGTAGCACAGCCGCTGCATGATATGAGAATTTGCCCCCACTCCCCATTACAAGCTTGTATATAATTTCCGTATTTTTCTCCCTGCCAGTTGAAATTTCAACTCTCATCTTGAACTATATATTTCTTTCCAGTATCTTCTATACAGAAGTAGGTTGCATTAAAATTTTCACTAGCTCGTTGTTTTTGGTGTGTTTATGTTTTAGATTAAAGTATTACAAACATAAAAATGGTAGTTTAAGATACTGGAGTGTTTTGATTGTTCCTCAGTTATGGAGTCATCCAGTAAAAAGTTTAGCAGCTATTATGCGACCCTGTTCAATCATTCTATTCAACTAGTACCATCAACGATAGCTTACTGTGGTTCATGTTCATGTGGAGGATAGAGCTGTAACGATGAACAGAATTTGCTTGCATTCATCAGGCCCTAAATGAACTCGTTAATATATTGTAAATTTTTTTCTCGCAGATGTTGGTGCTTCTAACAATTGCCATTATGGGCGTAACGGGCGAGCCCCCAGTGGATCGTCAGTACCTGCCACCTGGAGGGAACGGTGCCATTTCTACACAGTATGGGGCCCCGAATGGTGGCGCCAACGGATTGTCGAGGACAAACGGGCTCTCGACGAGGTACGGAGCACCCAATGGCAACGGTTTCGGCAGGAGCAATGGTGGTCTCTCCTCCTCCTATGGTGCACCCAGCAGTGGTGTTCTAAACGGAGGCTTCGGCGGCGGTAATGGAAGGACAAATGGAGCTCCGTCATCACAATATGGAGCTCCCAGTGGCGGAGTATTCAATGGAGGAAACGGGCTCTCCACACAGTACGGCGCTCCAAACGGAGTTGCGAGAACAAATGGAGCCACTAACGGGTTCGGAAGATCTAACGGCCTGTCGACGCAGTATGGTGCTCCTAACGGAGGAGCGAATGGATACAACGGTGCGAGGACGCCGTCATCACTCTACGGAGCTCCGAACGGTAACGGCTTTGGCAGGATGAATGGACTCTCTTCACAGTACGGTGCCCCAAACGGTGCGGGTAACGGTTTTGCTGGAGGAAACGGTGGCCTGTCCACCCAGTATGGAGCACCCAATGGAAGGAGCAACGGCGCAGGATACAACGGTTTTTCTAATGGGAATGGCGGTCTTTCTACAGCCTACGGTGCTCCTGGAGCAGCTGGCTATGGCCGAGGAGGTGCCTCCCAAGACGACCTTTCGGTAAGTTGTGGTACTTACCACTGGTTTCTGATATTGTATTCAAACAACCCACTCGTGAAATTTATCTCACCCTCCTAGTTACGAAAGATTACCTCTTGAAACAATTCTGACAATTACACATAATTATCATCAGAAACATTTTTCAGTAGCAGGGTTTCTTTGAGTAATGTTCTCGCAAATAAGTTAGTAATCCTCTCACATAGTCGTATCAATCTTACCTGTGAAATGTTGCTTACGTACCACGCACGAGGCGTTTTTGACATTAATAGAATGAAAAACCAGTCCAGGTTATCTGCATGCGCTGAAAATGTTCATTGGACATTTTTGACATCTTCGGAAATCCCATTTTCAACTGTGTTACGATGATTTAAAAATGGATCTCTGCCAGAAACTAGTCATCGAATGAATAAAAAGGAAAAATTTTCAACTTGGACTGGTTTTTTGTTCTACTGATTAACAGAAGTTGCTGACCCAAGCTACTCCAGAATGCTGGAGGTTCGTAAATTCTCGATAATGGCGAATGATGGAAAGAAGAGTAGATCAGTAGCGACGGGGGGACAAGCTCAGAGTAGAGAATAATCTGAAACAAAACTGGTAATGTCCCTTCTCGAACTATCCCTACATCGGTCTTAGGCGATTTATGCAAAACCTGATGAAAGTCAATTTTCTTAATTACAGCATCACTGCGCTAGGTATTACTTTCCTGCAGGGTAACTACCTGGTATATTTCAGCTCTCAGACGAAAGTCAGTGCCCTAAGGACCTTGAGAAACTGACTATGCTCGTTCTGCATACTTATTTATTTGTTTAGTACCGAAATAGATGTTTTGCAAATGCATAAATTTCACGTTTTTAGCATCATGCAAGCAACATGTTATTTCACCGGCAAATACCTCAAGTATATGCTCCATTTATGAATTAGGCCTACATAACTTGAGCTGTGTGTATCGCTCCTTCATACAGCTGCCTACGTGATGACAGAACGAGGGAGAAACTGAGGATCCGCCACTATGTAAACAGAAAATGATCCAGAGCCACAGACTGTTGTACAATGTTCAGATGCTTTAGCTGATACACTTCTGCTCTCCAGACGTGATTGATTCCTGCACCGGAATTTAAGTTACATGAATAGCGCTATACATTTCTACGTGCCACCAATTGCGTGTGTTTTGAACAATTTTTAATAGCATTTTGCAGTTGAACTGCGAAACAGTTTCGAAACTGAATGTTTGTGTTCATATCAGATTTTGAGCGAGATTTTTACCATGAAATAACCTCCTGGAGTTTCCGAGATATGAAACCTTTCGCAAAGTGCAACTGAGAGGGGGAGGGGAGTGTGTTACTAGGAAGCAACATTAGATAGCAAACAGCGAATCTTCTTTGAAATGAAAAGTGAATTACGCATGACACACGGGTACGCTATTTGAAAGACGCTCCAGAGAAAACTGACGTGTTTTAGCTGTCATGCACAGAAATACTTCAGTTATATGGTACAGGTAAAGAGTTATTTCTTTCGCATTCTCATTGCCAATTTTGTGTTGCTGGATCCAGAGGCGAATAAATTTCAGTACTGGAGCTGGAATGAACTTTCATCCTTATAATTTGACGCTCAGGAACCATTGAGTTGATGTGGTACAGTTCTTGACAAGAAGACGGTGCTTCGTTGTTCTGAGTTATGAAGGAAACCACTCAGTAGTGCCTCGTCGAATGTAAACATTTGGCACTTTGATCTGGTCTGCCTGTTGGAAAGGAATCGTTAAGTCTGATTGTCAGCTTAGCTATCAGACGCTACCAAGTTTCATCCTTTCCCTTCCTTCTCTCTCGACCTCATCGATATCAGTTATGCAAACACATTACATTGCAAAAAGCCATTCAGCAGCCAAGACCGCATAAAATATTTCTTTATTTAAGACATCCGGTTTCAACAGACTATGCTGCCATCTTCAGGTCTTAAAATGTTTTGATTTAAAACAGGTTCATTTTACGCCGAACCTCAAACACAGGATGTGACTGGATAAAAATCAGTACTTGACATCTTGTGCGTGAGGTTCACCTTAAAATGAAAATGTTTTACAACAAAACATTTTAAGACCTGAAGATGACATCTTAGTCTGTTGAAAAGGGGTGTATAAAATAAAGAAATATTTTATGCGATCTTGGCTGTTGAATGGTTGTTTACAATTAAAACAGATCGACCTTCAATATTCTCAAAATGAGAAAATTCAAAGTATTACATCGCCCAACGGTTCATAACTGTCGTCCTTGCGTAAATAAATTTTATATTTCACTGACGTGTTTATAAAGGCTCTAGGAGTAGAGTTTAGCCAAGAACGCAGGAAAGAGTTGCAGCCCGGACTCAACATTAAATTTTCCACGATCTTTGAACAAAGCTTGCATCGAGAAACTTAACTGACAGCGGGAAATCACGAGAAACCGCTTAAAACGCAGCGATATGCAGGACTGACTGAGCTAGAGTGTCTTGTGTCTTTACAGGAACCAGCCAACTACGAGTTCAGCTACACGGTGGAGGACGCTGCGACCGGCACCGAGTTCGGGCACGAGGAGTCGCGGCAGGGGGAGAGCGCCCAGGGCCAGTATCACGTGCTGCTGCCCGACGGTCGCAGGCAGGTGGTCGACTACGAGGCCGACGAGGGCGGCTACAGGCCCACCGTCAACTACGAGGAGACGGGCCGCGGCAACGGCGGATACGCCAACGGGGGTTACGCTAACGGCGGAAACGGGGGCTACCCCAGCGGCAATGGTGGTTACTCCAATGGTAACGGTGGGTACTCGAACGGCAACGGAGGATACCCCAGCGGCAACGGTGGATATCCTGGAGCGAATGGTGGATACCCCAGCGGCAACGGTGGATATCCTGGAGCGAATGGGGGCTATCCCAACGGTAATGGCGGACAGTCTTCTGGAAACGGGCCGTATTAAAATCCGGTGTACATGGATACTCTTCATAGCGCACAAATATTTTGTTCAATACGTATATTTATATTTTATTCTGTAAATATATCCTACAAATGCCGGATGAATATACATGAATGCTTGTGTAAATACGCTTATTCGAAATAAAGATACAGACACTTACTTGAATATTTTCTTGTTATCCTGGCAATGTGATAGAAACATAGACAAACGTTTGAAGTATGAATAACAACACTCAACACTCAATAACTACTAAAATTATCATAAAAATTATAATAATTAAAAAGTCAAGAATGATGAAATGTTTCCAAAATACTCACAGCAGTATTATGAAGATACTTTGTTCGCAACTACCAGTTCTGGGAAAGTATAGATGGATCTTCAGGTTTAACTGTCAAGAATGAGATCACTGCGTGAAATTTTTGGCTACCTGTTGTTGTGTAGAGTCCCACGAGCAGACAGCTGTGCCCCAACACGACGTGGCATGGACTCGACTAATATCTGAAGTAGTGCTGTAGGGAACTGACACCATGAATCCTGGAGGGCTGTCCATAAATCCGTAAGAGTGCGACAGGGTGGATATCTCTTCTGAACAGCACGTTGCAAGGCGTCCCAGATAAGCTCAGTAATGTTCATGTCTGGGGAGTTTAGTGGCCAGCGGAAGTGTTTAAACTCAGAAGAGCCATTCTGTGGCAATTCTGGACGTTTGGGGTGTCGCATTGCCCTGCTCGAATTGCCGAAGTCGATCGGAATGCACAACGGACTACAATGGATGTAGGTGACCAGACAGGATGCTTGCGTACATGTCACCTGTCAGAGTCATATCTCGACGTATCAAGGGTCCCATTTCACTCCAACTCCAGATACCCAACCTGCTTGAACAGTCCCCTGTTGATATACAAACTTCATGGATTCGTAAGGTTGTCTTCATACCCATACTCATCGATCCGCTTCATACAATTTGAAACGAGACTCATCCGACCAGGCAACATTTTTCCAGTCATCAACAGTCCAATATCAGCGTCGACGGTCCCAGGCGAGGCATAAAGTTTTATGTTGTGCAGTCATCAAGGGTACACGAGTGGGCTTTCGGCTCCGAAAGCCCATATTGATGATGTTTTGTTGAGAGGCTCACACGCTGACACTTATTCATGGCCCAGCATTGAAATCTGCAGCAATTTGAAGACCGGTTGCACTTCTGTCGCGTTGAACGATTCTCTTCAGTCGCCGTTGGTCTCATTCTTGCAGGATCTTTTTTCGGCAGCAGCGATGTCGGAGACTTGATGTTTTGTTTATTCCTGGTATTCACGGTACACTCGTGAAATGGTCGTACGGGAAAATTCCCACTTCATCGCTACCTCAGAGAAACCGTGTCCCATCGCTCGTGCACCTACTGTAACACGACGCTCCAACTCACTTAAGTCTTGATAAGCCGCCATTGTAGCAGCAGTAACTGATGTAACCACTGCGCCAGAGCCTTGTTGCCTTATGTATACGTTTCCGGGTTCGATTCCTCGATTCCCGGCGGGGTCAGGGATTTTCTCTGTCTCGTGATGACTGGGTGTTGTGTAATGTCCTTAGGTTAGTTAGGTGTAAGTAGTTCTAGGATCTAGGGGACTGATGACCATAGATGTTAAGTCCCATAGTGCTCAGAGCCATTTGAACCAGCCATAGACGTTGCCAGCCCAGCCGCAGCGCAGTATTCTGCCTGTTTAGATGTCTCTGTATTTGAATACGCATGCCTATACAAGTTTTGTGGCGCTTCAGTGTAGAACCATAGTGTTGGCATTCATGAAATTACGAAAGACAAGTACACACAGTGGCTACATTTCCACACTGTAGTGGGACAATTAAGGTGTCCCAGCATTCGGGAAGCTGTCCACATTAAGAGTAAAAGCTACATTAGTGGCTTCCCATAAAAAAATTGAGTTCACCGAAAAGATGTTTGTGAAAATCTACGAAGCATGACTGCTGAATCAGGGAGGCCTAGAAAAATGCGAGAGGGAAGCAGATAATGAATGGACACTACTGTGAATGGGGCTATAAGGAGCAAAAATTAAAAATCACGTGGGAAAAGTACTGTAAGTACATGGGAAATACCACCCAAAAGATAATTAATATGGAATCGAAAGTCGAGAATGGTAGAAATCAGAGAAATGGCTTCGAGGTGCTATCCGGTGAGCTAATGTGAGTACTAGTCATTGTTTATCGGTGAATGCCACAACTATAGTTCTGTATTTCTACCATTCAAAAATCCGACGCAGAGTTTCGTATTCTTGACAGATAAATCTTAAGATGTGCCTATAATGACATGATACCAGACAGCTGCAGGATGTGTAATAATATACTCAGGTGCAAATGTGAGGGGGTTACGATATGCTTGGCACACGGTATGGCGATCCTCTCCTGTAACTGTCAGACATGGCCCACCGAAACCTTGACGATGAGTACGTCTACCTTTAAGTTCCTATGAAGTCCAACATCTGGTTACCATATCCGAATGCTACACAAATCTAGATACTCGGTCCAAATGGTACAGTCAATGATGTCCTTATAATGAAGCCTCACATGAATACGTGACATCTACATGTCTTTCACAGTGATTACTGTACAACAGACGCTGTTGAATCCCCCTATATGCCCTACCAGGGCTGGTAACGACAGTAAGCAAGAACAAAACAATGAAAGAGTTTTGACATCTGACCGTATCTCCTAGGTGCGTTTTTGTCAGGTTGTGTATAAATACATAACGATGTCTCAATAGCACACGTCCAACTTTGTAGTGGTGAATCATACTATTCGAATAGTTACAGCCCCATATGTTCAACAGTTGGTCCGCTCGCAGCCACGACCTCCAACATAGGTTGGTTGGTTCGCTGATTTGGGTGAGGGGACCAAACAGTGAGGTCGTTTGTACCATCGGGTTAGGGAAGGATGGGAAGGGGAGTCGGCTGCGCCCTTTCAAAGGAACAATCGCGGCATTTGCCTGAAGCGATTTAGGGAAATCACGGAAAACCTAAATCAGGATGGCCGGACGCGGGTTTGAACCGTCGTCCTCCCGAATGCGAGTCCAATGTGCTAACCACTACGCCACCTTGCTCCGTCCCAGCGTAATTGGTTCAAATGGGTCTGAGCACTATGGGACTTAACATCTGCGGTCATCAGTCCCATAGAACTTAGAATTACTTAAACCTAACTAACCTAAGGACATCACACACATCCATGCCCGAGGCAGGATTCGAACCTGCGACCGTAGCGGTCTCGCGGTTCCAGACTGAAGCGCCTAGAACCGCACGGTCACACTGGCCGGCCCAGCGTAATTCAGATCAGCCAGAAGCACGTGTAAGGTCAGGCATCGCCTGCGTCAGCGCCCTTTGACCTCCCCGTTGTGCGGTCAGTGTGGCCCTGTCATACGTCGCGCCACGTCCATACATCAGGGGAAGTGCCCCAACTAGAACAGCTAGGACCGAAAAAAACGATTTTAAAATACGTAGGTATACGTGAAATAACCGCAGAAATCAGTACTACGAGCGAACCCGTTAGGATAGTGCAGTGAAATTTGGTGTTAATGGCGATGGCGGCAGACGACCGAAGAGAGTGCCTTTGCTATCAGCACGACGTCGCCTGCAGCACCTCTCCTGGGCTCGTGACCATATCGGTTGGACTCTAGACGACTGGAATACCGTAGCCTGGTCAGATGAGGTACGATTCCAGTTGGTAAGAGCTGCTGGTAGGGCCGAATGTGGCACTGGTGCCACGAAGCCACGTACCCAGGTTGTCAACAAGGCACAGTGCAACGTGATAGTAGCTCCATAATGTTGGCAGCTGTGTTTACATAGAATGGAGTGGGTCCTCTGGTACTACTGAACATCTCATTGACTGAAAATGGTTATGTTCAGCTACTTGCAGACCATATGCTGCCTTTCATAGACTTCTCGTTAGCAAAAAAACGATGCAATTTTTGTGGATGACAATGCGCCAAATCAGCGATTGATTCTAAGAACATTCTGGACAGTTCGAGCGAGTGATTGGACCACCCTGATCGCCCGACATCAACCCTATCGAACATTCACAGGACGTAATCAAGAGGTTAGTTGGCGTACACAATTCTGCACCAGCAACATTCGTAATTATGGACAGCTATAGGGGCAGCATGGTTCAGTATTTCTGCAGGAACTTCCAACGGCCTCTTGAGTTCGTGCCAAATCGAGTTGCTGCACTACGCCGGGAGAAAGGAGGTTCGACGGGACATTAAGAGGCAGTCCATGACTTTTGTCACCTCCGCGTATTTTGACATGTACAGTACTTAGTTGCCTTTGTGAAGTATGCATATACTATGTTGTGTTCGATACACATAACGTCCCACTGAAATCCTTGTATAGTCAATATTAGATAGATACTTACACAAGTTGTACTTCAGTTATTTACACAAATTGTAAAACGAATTTTATACACACGCCGAACATTAGTCCGTGCTTTATTGACTAAGCATTACTGATCAAGAATTTATTCTTGGTAATGTGATTGCCACATTCTCTGACAGTGTTAACAACAAAATGAGTTCATCATTCCAAACTGGAATGCAATTAGTACAGTTTAAATAAAAATATACTTGAGACTTTGAATCACAATAGTATTCATAAAATATTTACTTCATTTACTGTTAAGATTAAACTTCGTTATAAAAATTAGTTACGGAGTCTTAGCGCAGAGATTTCTGGTTCTGGTATGTGTTGGCTATAAGTACAAAAACGTAAGTACCTTAAGCAGTTTCTTTAAAATTTCTCTTTCTTTGGTGACTTATATCATTACCATAAAACACGAGTGACCATTCACTATAAATTTTTAGACCTACAACTATTACTAGTTACAACTCCTTTGTACTGTCACGCACTTTATCAATGTTGGCGCAATAAAAAAAGAACAGAATTCACTGTTTAAGTACGGCACTGATCCTTAAAAATTACATATTCTCAATATGTCCATTAGTATTTCGCAGCAAATGGTTCTTAATCAGTTAATTTTCCTTCATTTATTGGTAATTAAATTTTTACTAATTTTTATTTTGACAATTTTCATTTGATCAACCATATTCTTATAGCATCTCCATGACTTGCCTCAATCGAATATCAAATAATAGTTATAAAATATCTAGTGACTTTACGTTAGAAGCCTATCAATATGTGAGCAATATGGTGCAGGCAAGGAGTAATCGAGTTAAAAATATATCTTGTGTTTCATATACCAAACTATGGAATTCCGTCATATTTTGACAGCTAAAATAACGCAGTTTCCAAGTTCCTCAAATTTGTCAACGTAAAGTAAGTTCCAAATAAATTTACACGAGTCATATTTCTCATTGAAAGATATTAAAACTGTGTTGTAATTGTAATTCCTTCATGTTATTACAGAGGCAGAAAACCTCAGATATACAGAGACAGATATACGAGCAAGAAATCGAATAAGTCTGGAAGAAATATGAAGTATAAGAAACAGGCAATTGTACAGATAATATGGATCGATGAAATCTTCTCGTTATATCAGTCGAATAGTAGTTTCGTCTTGCGGTAACGTTTCAATGATTTCCAACTCGTCATGTTCAGGCAATGAAACATTGCTACGAGATGACACTGTCACATGGCCGATAACCGAGAAGATTTCATCAACAAAATTCCCCGCGAAAGCATGCACTCCTATAAGGATTACACTGATGTTCTGTCGGATATTAGGTAGGTAAGGACACAACCACGACTCGGTAAACACCCAAATAAAGCCGGATCGAGTAAAAAGACACTGATTCACGTAAGCAACGCTTTCACGTAAAAGCCGTTACAATGAGGGGGTTTCTGGTGATAAAATAGTTTAGCAAAAGCACAGTCGATAATAAAATAGTTCTCCTCAGACAGAGAGAGAGAGAGTGGAGAGAGAGAGAAGAGATAATACAAAATTTTGTGATATGTGACGATAAGCTTTCATCAGATGGTGAAAGAGCTGAAAAAGCCCCTTAACAACCAGGAGAGCTTCGTAATCCCCGTCGGGCTGTCTATCATCATTTTACAGTTAACCATCGGTCGGGAACGAAGCTGCCAGTGGCACCGTAACAGGTGAGACGCAGCGGAGGGAGCCGCAGCTCTGAGCGCCCGCTCAAGGTCGACGTACAGCGTCACGTCACGACGCCAGCCGGCTGCGCGGAGCACGGTCACTGCACCGCCCGCAAGACGCAAGAGCAGGAGCAAGGTCACGCCGCTGCAGCCAACTGCCCGCCTACAGCTTTCGTCTCCCTGCCACTTCCGTCGTCCCGGGTACTACAGGGCCAACTGATCTCCACGCACAGCAGAAGGCACACGCATGTGGCTAATCGGCCAGGAAGAGCCCTATGGTTATGACAAGGCTGTGCCAACTCCTGTCCCAGGACCGAGTCTGCCTTGCTGGCGTCGTCACACTGGCTCATTTATGTCTTTGGAGCGTGGACTAAAAAACCGCCGCGCACCCATCAATGATATACAGATAATACGTAACGCACTTATTAAAATCGTGTTGCCCTTGCATGAACTATCGTATTTTTCTAAACAACTGTTTGCAGTTAGATTTTAACTCAGTATCAAATGGTTTAAATGGCTCTAAGCACCATGGAACTCAATACCCGAGGTCATCAGTCCCCTAGAGCTTAGAACTACTTAAACCTAACTAACCTAAGGACATCACACACATCCATGCCCGAGGCAGGATTCGAACCTGCGACCGCAGCAGCCGCGTTGTTCCAGACTGAAGACTGGCCGGGGTGGCCGAGCGGTTCTAGGCGCTACAGTCTGGAACCGCATGACCGCTACGGTCGCAGGTTCGATACTGCCTTGGGCATGGATGTGTGTGATGTCCTTAGGTTAGTTATTAGTTAGGTTGAAGTAGTTCTCAGTTGTAGGGGACTGATGACCTCAGCAGTTAAGTCCCATAATGCCCAGAGCCATTTGAACCAGACAGAAGCGCCTGGAACCGCTCGGCCACTGCGGCCGGCAACTGAGCATCAACAACGAAGAAGTTATTATGGGAGAATTCAGGTAAAAAACTGGTAGTCCACACTGTGCAAGCCTCTTCATCTATGTTTATTATAAAAGTAAGTGTACAACGTGCTTGCGCTAAAACTCAGAAACGAGTCCCGTTGCGATCAAGGGTGTTATATGGTGTGGTAACCCTCTATCCCCCCAGCCATGAAGACGGTTCTCTCTTATACAGAAAGGTCGTGCTTTTGTAGGTTTAAGCGCTGGGAACTTTCGGCTTCTAGAAATTTTCTAGAACATCCAGAACATTCGAGAGTATTCGAGGACATTCCAGAACGCTCGAGAATATTCTAGAGCATTCCGCAACATACCAGAACGTTCCTGAATGATCCGCAATGGTCCGGGAGGTTCTGGAATGTTCGGGAATAGTATGGAAGATTCCCGAATGTTCAGTAACATCCCAGAGCATCCCAGATCATTGTGGAACGTTCCAGGACACTGTCGAATGTTGTTGAATGTTCCGGAACATTGTGCACTGTTCTAGACCATTTTGGTGTGTTTTGGAATTCGCCAATGGTGTTGCTACCCATTGGTAGGGATATATAAAGGAAGACCCGTCTTAGGTTCTAACGTCAGTTTCGTATCAGTGACGAAGAGAGGAACAGAAAAAATAGTTGAGTGAGTGAACAAAAACGAACAGAGAAGTGTGAGTAGTCAAAGTGATACAGTGACTGAATATAAATCGAAAGTGTGGAAAGTGTGTAGAGTGTACTTAGTGTATTCGATAATACGAAGTTTTTTTAATTTTCATTTTAATCATTGTCGAAGCCTAAAAGAGGAGGAGATCTCGCCAGTCCTGAAGCAAAACATCGAAAACGAAAAGAACAGTGAAAAAACGAAACAAACGAGCACCAAGCACGTTTAAGTTCCCAACGGACTACAAGAAGCACCGAGAGAAGCAGAGAAATCGAAGAACAACGAAATGAATACACTACTGGCCATTAAAATTGCTACACTAACAAGAAATGCAGAAGATAAACGGGTATTCCTTGAACAAATATATTATACTACAACTGACATGTCAGCACGTTGTAGGTGTCGCCACCGGTGCCAACCTTGTGTGAATGCTCTGAAAAGCTAATCATCTGCATATCACAGCATCTTCTTCCTGTTGGTTAAATTTCGCGTCTGTAGCACATAATCTTCGTGGTGTAGCAATTTTAATGGCCAGTAGTGTAGATTGAAGAATGAAGACTGCGAACTAAAGCCAGCTACGAAAACATGAAGCACGAGAAGTGCGGACAACAAGTAGTAAACAGTACAATCTAACAAATGAAGCATTTCACTACGACCCGACGAAAGAATATATCAAACACAAACACGTCGTAATTGCAAAAATGGATGACATCTGTCAATTTTGCAAAAAGAAAAAAATTCCGCGGGTACTTTTACTTAACATGACCTGGGAAGTTCCAGAATCAAAACAGTTTCTTCAAAATATAAAAGCAAACAACGCCTGCTTCCAAATGAATTCTTTCGGCCTCACTTCGATCAACACTAACAGGGATGAAATCGATGAAATGTTTTTTCCCTCCAAGGATAAATCTATCAAATCACTGGACCTTTACTACCACTACCCAAAGAAGACCATAAATTTCTGCAAGTATATTTAATCGGATATAAAGAAACAGAAATTGATCAACGATGCACTGACATCAGTGAATTGAGGCGAGAAGAAGTCCAAGATGTATAGAGAATCTTACATAAATATAGTCAACTGACTCACGTGTTCGAAACAAGATCGAATGATTTCTGATGACTATAAAGCTATAATTCTAGCCGACAAAAGACCACCTGGAGAATACGAACATCGATATACTTGACCTCAGATGAACGAAGTCATCATGTCAATTGTGGACAACGTAAACACAAGCCGTGACATGATTGTACGAGGAAGACAAGGACTAAAAGCTCATTGCAGAGACACACAGTTCATGTGGTGCCCTCCAGTATCCATTAATACTCCTGCAGGGAAAGGACGGATATTTTGTTAACACGAAACAAATCCAACACGAAACAGGCCTAGAAACAAACAAAAGGGTCACTTCCAAGGAGTTCTATACGTACCGCTTAAGCCTCGCGGGGTAGCCACGTGGTCTCAGGCGTCTTGTCACCACAGCCCGCGCGGCTCCCCCCCCCCCCCCCCCTTGTCATCCTTAGCGTAATTTAGTTTAAGTTAGATTAAATAATGTGTAAGCTTAGGAACCGATGACCTCAGCAATTTGGTCCCATAAGACCTTACCACAAATTTCCATTTCCATACCGCTTAATGATCAGAGACAATGAAACATACATTCTCAACACTCGTCGTTTATCCCATCAATTCATGGTGTACATGTACCCAAAAATAGAAGCGGAAAGGATGCTTTACATAAGACTGAATCAGAAAAAACTAGGCACGGAAGAATAAATCCACCTTCGAGACGCAACCATAAATGACGGAAATTTTGATGACACTGGAACAATAGTAATTCTACTTGCACTCATCATACATGGTAAGTCCCAGACCCATGCACGAATACATTCAAGATGCCATGACCTACGTAAGGAAATATGGACGACCTGACATCTTTATAACATTCACATGCAACTGGCCTTGGACAGAAATCGAACAACTAAAATACGGACAAGCCCCATGAATCGACATAACATAATAGTCCGAGTTTTCCTACAAAAGCAAATGCGATTTATTGAAGTAATCACAAAATACATCTTTGGAGCCGTTAGATGCTTTATGTACACGACAGAATGGCAAAAACGAGGACTGACTCACTCACTCAAACTCACGAAATCATCCAAGTCGTCTTTGCTCACATATTTACAGACGTATTTGACGGATTTAACTGAATCGCAGTATTCTACTTTTATATGTGTTTGGAACATTTTGGAAAGAAGTGATTGTCTATTTCCAGTTCTATTTCTGGGACTGTTCGATGTAGTAATGAAGAACATGATTCACCGGCCATGCAGGCGGTTAAACTCAAATTCACCACGTATGAATAATGGAAAATGGACAAAAGATATCTAAAACCATACTGGACGACACACAAACCGGAGTTGATTGCTATTCCAAATACAGGAGACTATCATTGAAAAACGGTGGCCTTACAACAAAAATACGAATACGAGGCAGCGACAAACTGGAAATAGATAATCAGTGGATAGTACACACAAATGCAATTCAGTGAAATCCATCAGCAATATCTGTAAGTGTGTGAACAAAGGCAGTGACATGACACTATTTCAAATAGCCAAAGACAGCGAACAACTAAACAGAACCGACGAGATCCTCATGTATCAAACCGGAAGATGCATCAACAATACCGAAGCAGCAAGTCGTATTTTCGGTTTTCCTCTACACGAATGCGAACCAATTGTGCAACATCTAGGAGTACATCGGGAGCATAGTGGGAGAGTTTACTTCAAAAAGTACACAGCCAGAAAAACTGCAAGCGAACCACACCAGAACACAACAGTAACAGCCTTTTACTGATTGTGTCTATCGGATCCATTCGCGAAAATAATACTATACGTCGACGTCCCGACCGGTTATACGTAAAACACAATAGGAAAATCTTTCAGCAACGAAAACAAGGAATTACACTAGCGGATCATCCAGAAATTATGAAAACTGGCGCACTAGGCCGAGTATATAGCGAACATCCGAACAACGCCGAATGTTTCTATTTCTGGATGTTGCAACACGAAGTAAGGGGACTAAAAAACTTCACCGATATCAAGACTGTTGACGGTTACCCATTCCAGAAGTTCGGAGAGCACGTCAACGCTTAGGACTATTGGAAAACGACATCCACTGGGAATTAACACTACAAGAAGCCTCATGAGAGCCTCAGCTGAACAAATCAGAGACATATTCGCCGTAATTCTAACAACACGTAACCCTGTGAATCCAAAACAGCTATGGGACTCCTACAAAGACGGTATGAATGTTGACATACTGTACCAAATTCGACAAGTTTATCCTAAACTGAACATCAAATTCAACGACGGCATCTTCAATGAAACACTCAGTCGCATAGAAGATAAATGTTTGGCAACAAACAACCAGACCTTAGTACAACTTGGGATGCAAGCACCTTGGACAGATGCTATCGCTGTGCTAATTTTCGATATTACAATGGAAAAAAGCTAAATCATCAATCAACTTCATCAATACATTGTTCACAATAAACCACTCCTCAATGATAATCAAAAGGAAATTTCCAACGTTTCATGGACCGGATCGACAGCAAAATTGGCGGAGTTATTTACTTGGATGCACCAAGCGGCACCAGGAAAGCGTTTCAAATAAATCTATTGCAGGTGGAGTTACGTGCTAAACAACACATCGTACTTGCACTGGTATGGTCCGGCATTGCAGCCCCACCTATGGAAAGGGGACGAACTGCCCATTCCGCCCTACAACTACCGTTGAATATAGCCGAAGAACAAGTCCTGGCACGTAAAATCTGAAGAGTATGAGGACGGGGTGAACTTCTAAAGCAACCTAAAATTATCGTCTGGGGCAAACACACAATGGGACGTAAACAATCACTAGATGCCATGGGCAGAACATTACAAGACTTTTGAGGAAACTCTGAAACACTTCCAGTTATGCCCAAGTTAACACCAACAGACGAGATAATACATGCTTAAAAAGATCACATCTTTGACTACATATACAAATACTGCGACTAACAAAAAATATGAAAACTAATTATCAAAAGACAAAAAAACAGCACATTTGGCTCAACAACATTTACAAATAGGCGAAGGCACGTATCCTACTGAATAGACGATCGGCCTCATTAAACTCAACAGTGATATCTGCAACACAGCCACTGCTGAAAGCGAACTCGTCGACCGAATTTTTCCAGATATTGTTCACTTTACCAGTAAACTAAAAATAATATTATCGACGATATCAACTTCAAAAGAAAATTCCCGGTGAAGAAAGAATATACAATTCGGTCGACCCGATGATAAACGTGTAACGAGGCGTGGACTTTCCTACAGAAATTCTACGCTCTCTGGACGTACCAGGAATGCCATGACTTTGGCAACGACTTAAAATTGGATTTCCGAGCATACTACTCAGAAATCTCAACTCACCAAAACCATGTAACGGAACAAGGATGATCGTCAAACAGCTATCGAAAAAAGAAAGAAACATCAAAGCCGAATTTATGACTAGAAAGTACAAAGGATACACATTATTTATCCCCAAAACATCACTGATCTCTGTTGAACTGCCGTCCCAACGCCAAATACTGCAATTTCCAATCAAATTAGCCTACAGTTTTACAGTTAACAAAGCACAAGGACCAACTTTAAAATGTTGCGCCATCAACCTCAAAGGCCGATGGCTTCTTTCATTGTCAACTATACGTAACTTGCAAATTCGAAAACTATGTACATAAATATCATGGATAACAAAATGAAAAATGTTGTTTGAAAAATATTGTTTGTAAACAAATAATTTAAATAGGTAGAATGTGATGTCAATAAAATTTTATTAGGTCTTATATTTTAAAATTTTTCCTTTTATTCCAATTATTACACAATCTCGTAACAACTCCCTGAGCGAATCGGGGTACCCCAGCTAGTCTCTATGTAAAAACGGACACCTAGTTGAAACTGTTTAATACAGTCGAGATTGAATATGCAGATTTCGGTTATGACATGTTCGACATGGCGATGATGTGGCGCAGACCAGTAGCAAAATTCTGCATGACCTACTGAAGTGTCGCAACATCGATGCTGTCGAAGACCCCCTGAATGACTGTCTTCAGCTCAGCTGAGGTTATTGCTGTGCACCTTGTCTTTAATGTAGCACCACAAAGTGGAATTGCATGTATTCACATTCGGAGTATATGGCAGCTAATCGAGGTTCATGTCAGTGGCCTCTGGGTACTGCAGAACCTGAATGGTGTCCCAAAAGTGCTCCGCCAGGACATAAAACACTCTCCTGCCTCAATGGGGTCGAACTCCGTCTTGCATGAACCATATCTTGTCGAAATCAAGGTTACTTTGGATAACGAGGATGGAATCATCTTCCAAAACCTTCACATACCGTTCGGTAGTCACCGTAGCATCAAGGAATATCGCACCAATAATTCCATGACTGGACATTGGGTATCATATAGTCATCCGGTGAGGATGAAGAGACTTCTAAATAGCGAAATGCCTATCCTCAGTCCCCCAAATGCGCCAATTTTGCGTATTGACGAACCCATCCAAAAGAAAGACGGCTTCGTCGCTAAACCAAACCATGCATGCGCATACTAATTCCCATAAAGCCCCGTTGCCAACCTAGCTGTTTTAACTTCCTAACGCAGACTGTTCAGAAGTTATGACGACTTTATTTAATGTGGTTCAATAATTGTCACCATGTATGAGAAACTTTCTGCCTGATTTCTCGACCCATCAGAAAGCAGAACACCGCTTGCTGCAGGGCGTGAGAGAATAATTTAGGATTCTTCCCCAAACTGATGGCGTAACACGCCTAAATCTTTATTCCTGTGGTTAATTAAGATCCCGACGAGTGTCGTTATTCAATGTCGTGTGTCGAGAACAAGAATGTCGAAGCCTGCCTTGTGCCATAGCTCCTGTGCGACAAATCCGACAGTGCCGGTAGAAGAATAATCCACTCATTTCGAAGACACTGCCGATAGCAGTGACGAAACCTCCAAGGGCAAGTGAAATCACTCTTTGGGTATGACAACCAGTTGACTGATAGTTTATGTAAAAACACCCGTTCGCGTTCACAATAATCGCAAATAATAAGCTCAATTCACGGCACGAAAACACCCTCAAAGCACGAAAGAACCATCTTTAGTCTGAACTACACCACCCATACACTGCAGGTTGAACGCCTCACTCGGACGTCGCTTACCTCGACCCCTTGCAGCATTAGAAAAGAGCCAAAATCGTAACTCATCGGAAACCACACTATTCGTCTCCAGTCTGGTACCGTGCTGCGGTAAAGTTTCTATGTTGTTTTGTCCATTCGCGATGTGCAGCTTTATGTCCTGCTGTGAATAATGGCTCATGCGATCTCCCCTCTAAGCAGTTACTTGCACAACTCTGTCTCGGAATCTGATTGTTACATTCACTGACTAAAATTCTTGCCGGCCGTAGTGGCCGAGCGGTTCTAGGCGCTACAGTCTGGAACCGCGCGACCGCTACGGTCGCAGGTTCGAATCCTGCCTCGGGCATGGATGTGTGTGATGTCCTTAGGTTAGTTAGGTTTAAGTAGTTCTAAGTTCTAAGGGACTGATGACCTTAGAAGTTAAGTCCCATAGTGCTCAGAGCCATTCGAACTAAATTTCTTGCCGGGTTTGATATCGATTATCATTTACAACGCGTGACACTTATATATCTGTTTCCTTGCTATCTGAATATTTTTAGAGCCACTTTTCTTACGCTGGTTGCGAATGGCATATCATTCGTTAATCAATCTACAGATAGGGCAAGCCCCTCCTAGATTTTCAAAGATGGTAGTTCCATTCTGTGTTCTGTCACGTCTGCACGCCGATCCGATTCCACACAATTGACTGGCGCAGACACACAGCTTCACTCAATGACTTACGTCAGCTGCGAAGGTTCACACGCCCGCCTGGTGCTAGTATACACCATTCACATCTCTCCAAGACACCCAGTACGCCCCTCTAAGACGGTTACAAATGATGGTCCCAGTCCCGCAGCCCAAGTTGCTAACGCACACGTGTGTGATGACTCTCGTCTCGGAGGTAAGCTGGTTCGAAATCTGGTGCTGGATAAAATTTTCACTGCCAGTGTTTGGCTGGCAAAGGGAGGAGACGGGGTTGCCTAAAGTCTCTCGTGACCACTTTGGCGCTAGAGTATTGGATTAAATTCGGACACCTTTCCGCTGTGTCTCACGAGTTGGGAGCGTTCAACACTGTTGATTGCGATCGTCCATCGGATGGAGACTTTTAGCTCGCCGGCCCTCAAAGTGCTGACCTCAATCTGTCAGCGATCAAAAGCGTCAATAATTATTTATTTACTCCGTTGTAGGTTTTTACTATAATTTGAACGCAAACTGTTTTATTTCTTGGAAAAATTATTCAATGTACATAATTACTTAATTATCTTACATAATACTATCTCCCATCAATAAATTGAATTACTTCTACTGTTAATAATAGCAATAATTAATTAAAAAGCTGTTACTATTGTCAATAAATACTTCACCTACTACTAAGACTCCGTGTGCTGTTATTATAATAACTTCAGTTCTTGTTCGTCATATTCCATAATGCATTTCATCGCAGCCCGGTCCATAGATATGGCTTGCCTGTACCTTAGATGCTGTGGAGAGCGTTGTGGTTGCATCTGCCTCTTCCACTGTTTGTTAGCTCTTTCGTTACAGGGCACGACCCCCCGCCCCGGGCGAGCATCGTTGTTGCTGGTAAGGAGTGCAGCCGTACGCTGACCCACGTCAGCCGCCAGCCGCGGTGGCCGTGCGGTTCTAGGCGCTTCAGTCCGGAGCCGCGCGATTGCTACGGTCGCAGGTTCGAATCCTGCGTCGGGCATGGATGTGTGTGATGTCCTTAGGTTAGTTAGGTTTAAGTAGTTCTAAGTTCTAGGGGACTGATGACCTCAGATGTTAAGTCCCATAGTGCTCAGAGCCATTTGAACCATTTTTGAGCCACGTCAGCCCGGTTGGCAAGACACTGCCCACGGCACGTTTCTCTCTTGTGCTTCTTCGACGGCCGTGCATGCAGTGTTGGTAGTTCTTCGGCCGCAACTGTTGACCTCAGCTGCCTTCGCTGAGTTGCTGCTCGACCTTCTGCAGCAAACTGTCGTGTTGAAATGAGGGGGAGTGATTTTAAATTTCTGCATGTCCATATTTTCAGAGATGGTTGCGGCACTCGGCTATTCGCTACAGGATATTATACTTATTTTGTTTGGCTATCAATTTCTGCGATTTAGTACACCATCTTCATGCCCCTGTCCGACGTGTAGAAGGATTCCACCTTGGTTCTAGTCAAAATAGGGGCCAGCATTCCGATATTAGTATCCGTAGATTTCTGCTTGCTATAGCGATCGATTCAACAATCGACTTGCTGTAGCGATTACTACAATCATCGGCAGATGATGGTTCAAGTGATCGCTATAGCAAGTCGATGGTTGAAGTGATTGCTATAGCAAGCAGAATTCTACAGATACCAGTATTTGAATACTGTCCCCTGTTTTGACCAGAACCGATGTATAATCTTCCAACACGTCGGTCATGGGCCTGAAGATAGCGTAGTAAATCGCCGAAACTGGTAGCCAAATGAAATAAGTTTGTAAATTAGATGGCTGAAAGGCGTTTGATTTGGCATCCTGATTTTAAACAGTCTCGGCAATAATGTCCAATATCTGACATTCCGTCTCGCAACGCCATATCTAATTGTAATCGAGTCTTTTGTGCTGATTAAGTTGCTGCTGATCAGTATCAGCAACATCGGCGTACCATGGACAGCCGCAGATAGTATGTTCTGCTGTACCTTCTTTACTACAGGCACAGTCCGAGGCTTGTCCTCTACCATTTCAATGCCAGTAGGCAGCGCAGCGCCCATGACCAGTCAAGAAATGTGTCAGGCCTCTTGAGGAACTCAGGTGCTTCATTCCCAGTCTGTGCTTTGTATTCGGAAAACTCCATAGGTGCGTCTCAATGTTTGGGCATCATCCCTTCGTTTCTGCTATAGATGTAGGGTCTGATTGTGAATTTTCTGCTTGTTTGTGGTCCGCATTTCTATTTACTTTACCACTTCATGATAATGACCTTTCTTCAGCCAATACACACCACCTTCCTCCGTATCTGGAGATCAAATGGAAATATTAATAGTATTACTTGCAACGCTTTCACTGACACAGTACCTAAAGATTCCGGCAACCGAAAAAGTATTCCACGTTGCGCCAATATCGTCCGTCTTGCTCATGTTTTCAGGGCGACAATCAGTAAATCACACTCACGTGACAAGCACGAAAATAGTACACACTATGGTGAGAAGAGCGATCTCTGACCAATTATGAAGCCAACTCTAACAAAATAGCTTATACATTATGCAATAAAATAGTTATAGATAACAGTAAATCTTGTTCATATTTGCCATGAATATCAGTAAACAAATTAACTTTAACGAAGTGTATTTTAGACATTGTTCCCATTCGTTGTGTAATGACTATACCTGCGTTGACAGACAAAGCATTGTCACCAGCCCATAAAAAATCCTTGGCTAGTGACAGCGTCAAAGCAGACAGAGAGTCAACCTTGTCATAATACTCTTACTAATAAATATTTATTACCAGGAGGTGGGAGAAGAGACATACTTCTGCCGAAATGCTGCAGAAATCTGAAAACACATACGGTGAGTGATGCGAGAAGATTTTAGATCGACGCTCTGCGAAAACCCTCTAATGCACGTACTTTAAATGGGTAACCATTCCTTTATCTGATTTGAACTTGTTACTTAAACGTTTTCTTATCTCGTTGTTTGTGCTGAGAGAAATTCTAATGACAGTTTCTATAAATAAATTTCGTACATTGTTAGATCTACTTCTTAGGTAAAATTATGTAATTTTGTGTTTGAATGTTTAATTTTTTTTTGTGAATCCTTTAAACAAACAGTTAACAGTAGAAGAATACATGAAATACTATAGTTTATGGAATAAATATAAAGACTTCATAGTGTAATTAGGTACCTTCCGCGTAATGTTATTCCTCCAAATATTTTACAGTTGAAGGCCCTTTTCCCGAACAGTCATATGACGTATACGTTAAACATAAATTGTTGGCGGTAAGTTTCTTGATGTTGGGGTCAATCCAGAATCAAGTATTAACCTTGTTCTCATCCTTGTACGCTATCGGAGTCAATGAGCAGGCTTACATTGATGTTCATCAGCAAGGAGATTTGATGTAAGAGACAGGGGACAGACAAGGGAAGATTTCAGTAAAAGTGGACGGACAAACATTAAACCATGCGCTCAGTATACACATTGTGCTAGCACTGAATTTAAAGTCGAGTAACATTAAATTTGAATTTGCAACAGAGTCGCTGGAAAAGCTTGAAAAGTTACTATGTAGATGGCGGTTATAGGTAAATTAAATAAATCTTTGGAAAACAGAGAAGCAATTATACAAACATCAAACGCTCTGATGGCAACGCAATTCTAAAAATGGAAGTCAGGCTGACAGTAATATATACTTGTTAAATAAATGAGATAAGGCTGGTGACAACATTACGGAACAGGTGTGATGAAAGAGGACGAAGATAAAAAGGTTGACGCCGTACGATTCGGAGAATCTGCCACAATGCTGAATGACTTAAATCGAATCAAGGCACCTGGAGTGGGCAAAATCCCTTCAGGATTATTAATATCCTTGTGAGAGCCTGCGAGACAAAGTTATCCCACATGATATACTGGACGGATCAGACAGGTGATACGCCGCAATACTTCAAGAAGAAAGTGATAATCTTTATATCAAAAAAGGAAGATGGTGACGGGTGTGACTATTATTTCCTCGTGAGTGTAACAAGTAATAGTTGTAGAATGCTTCCATGAATTATCTACAGAATATCAGAACGACTGGTAAAAGCCAAGTAGGAAACATCCATCTCTGTTCAAGAAAAAAACGAGGGTTGGATCCTTAGTAGTGTCAACTAGTTGCTTACAGCTCGTACAAAACAGATACATGTTTCAAAGTCTCACTGACCTTCAGAGTAGTCACCAGCATTGTGTATAACCCGTCAGCGATGCGGGAGTCGTAGGATACTCTTAGCAGTGCTAGATGTCTTGAAAGTTCGAGCGGCGCGGTCTATTGCCAGACGGATTTATAGCAGTTCTGAAGCGAGCGCCGTGAAGTGTTTCCTTCAGTTTAGAAATCGAGTTGAACTCGAGAGGGCTTCAGGCAGGGGAGTGCAGTAGGTGGTATAGCACTTAGCAACCCCATGAGTCAAACAAATATGAAGCTTTCACGGTACGTGCTTGAGCGTTGTCCTGTAAAATGATGGTGAGCCTCTAAGCTGGTCATAGGTTATGTTCCAAAAATAAACAGCATAGAGACAGAAGTGATGACACTTTCTGCAGGACCTGCAACGAATACAGAATTAGTGGTGTGCTGCCTAATACAATCACATCGATTGTTAGTCTAGGCGTAACGTTGCAACGTAGTATGAAATGGAATGAGCGCGTTAGGTTGGTATTAGAGAAGGCGACTGCTTGACTTCGTTTTATTGGGAGGATTTTGTCGAAGTGCAGCTCCTCCTTGTAGGAGTGAGTGTGCAGAGCGGTAGTACGACCTATTCAAAAATAGTTCAAATGGGTCTGAGCACTACGCGACTTAACTTCTGAGGTCATCAGTCGCCTAGAACGTAGAACTAATTAAACCTAACTAACCTAAGGACATCACACACATCCATGCCCGAGGCAGGATTCGAACGTGCGACCGTAGCGGTCGCTCGGTTCCAGACTGTAGCGCCTAGAACCGCACGGCCACTTCCGCCGCGACCTATTCCTATTAGAGACACGTTGCTGTGTTTATTACCGCTGGGTTCGCTCAGCACGCAAGTATTACCGGGATGCTTGGTGAACTGGAATGCGAATTCCTGGTCCGAATACGGTAGGCATTATCGCGGAAATTTAGGGAACCGGCATTTAAGGCCGACTGCAGAAGTGTTCCACTGCCCCCAATGTGCATTTCGCGTAAGGACCACGGAGAAAATATTTATTATGGAGGCTTTTAGATAGTACTTTTTCCCCTCGTTTTATTTGTAAGTGGAAGGGGAAAGGAGATAACCACTAGCGATATGAGGTACTCTCCGTCATGCACCGTACTGCGGTATGTGGAGTTGCATGTAGATGCACACGTAGAGTGACTAGCAATGGTAAAATGTGCCCTGCGCAATGTGCGGAATGTTAGCTTGTGGAGTACGAATTTAGTTGTAGGTCAGAAAAATGCAGTCCGTAATTTATTTACATAGTCAGCTAGCTAACTATTGGTACCGCAAATGCGCAAATAGCTAGAAACATTTTCATTCGCATGTAAACGGCGGCAAGAAGCGTGTGGCAGTAAAAGTATGTACATTCCAGATTTAGCATGAGCCTGGTCTTGCGAAGGCTGAGATCCTCGCGCCCCTCCGTAATGCTCCAGTTGCGCGCGACGTGACGTATGTTGACGGCGGAAGGCTGAGGCCGTGGTGAGAGACGGGCCGGCAGCAGCCGATACACGGGCAGATCCGCGAGCCGGGGCGGGGGCGGGGGCGGGGGCTGTGCCGCAACGCAGCCTGGGCGGCGCGTGAGCCGAGCCGCTGACGCAACGCGCCCCTCAGCCAGTTCGGCGGACGGACACACACGCCTATATAAACTGGCCATCGCCACCCTGCAGTCGCCAGAGTTCCCACCGCCTTCTCAACCAACACATCATGGCCACGGTAAGTCGTCTCCGGACGTTCTGCCTTTAAAGAACACTTGGTTTTCTTCCGTTGACTTAAGACTTACGCCTTAAGGAAGAAAGAAAACTATGTTCCCAATGTTTCTTCTATAAACTCACCTTCGTACTTCAATAAACTGTCCTCCCTCTACTATAAACTCATCATCTTCAATAAACTAACCTTCTTCCTTCAGTAAACTTACCTTCTATCTTTCGAGGTACTTTCAAAGGAAGGGAGTAAGTTTACAGCCTGAAGTACCATTGACGGTCAGGGCAACTCTGATTGGGGAACGTTACTGACAGCCGCCTTTTATGCCATTTAGAGAAAAAAAAAAGGTTCAAATGGCTCTGAGCACTATGCGACTTAACTTCTGAGGTCGTCAGTCGCCTAGAACTTAGAACTAATTAAACCTAACTAACCTAAGGACATCACACACATCCTTTCCCGAGGCAGGATTCGAACCTGCGACCGTAGCCGTCGCGCGGTTCCGGTACTTCTTTATTCCTTCCTTCTGCATCGGTGATAGTGGTTCTTTTCTCTTACAACACAGGCATACATTATTTTCTATATTAGCCTGGCCCACAGGTTGTGGCGTTTTTTTTTTTTTTAAGTTTCCTCCAATATAAACAAGAAGTGAACAACAAATCAAGTAATAACGTCTTCTTCGTTGTTGTTTACAATTTCTACCCAAGGTATAGCAATCTGTTCAGTGCCTCGAAGGTAGAAAGCACCTGGTTTCCAATAGAATAAGTCGTCTAGACATGCCTTCAGTTGTACGTGATTACTGAGCGAAACGCCATGCGTTGCGGTCGGGAGAATACAGAATATGTGGCAGTATATCCCAACGGATTCCTTGGCGATGTGAGGGCGTTGTCGTGTTGCGGAAGAGCGCCGTGTCAGTTGCTGCTGGGTAGCGTTATTGAGTTTTTGCATTTGCTGGATGTAAATTTTCGCATTCACTGTTTGGTTTTGATCAAGCAGTTCGTGATGGACCACGCACTTTTCCGAGGTCGAAATTGCTGTCTTTGAAACACTTAAACCAATCTTGAGCCATCCTAAGAGGCACATCACAAAGCTCTCGAGCAGCTTCCGCTGCTTTGGTACCTCGATTAAACGAAAAAGCATAAGATTTCGCAAATACTCTTTCGTGTCGAGCTGAGACTCCAATTTAATGACTGAATAACATGAAGCATAGTGCCGACAAATGTCATTTTTTATGCAAAATTTTGTTTTAGAAAAGAACGCCAGTACTTACGGGCCCCCACATTAAAGAAAATATGGGTTCTCAAAGGTGTAACACTAGCTTCAGCTTCTCTTGAATAAGTGTTTGCTATATTATGTGAAATAATATGCAATGTGAAAGACACTGAAATATTATTCCGAAATAGGCATTTGGAACTTACTTAGTGTGTCCTAAAAACGAAATTAATTAGTAGATGTTTTGATTTAGCTAACAGTATTATATTTTGAAACTTTTTTCTTTGCAGTTTCTCCTGTTTCTAACATTTTCCATGGTCGGCGTATTGGCCGAACCACCAGTCAACCGGCAGTACCTACCTCCAGCAGGAAACGGTGGTATCTCCACCCAATATGGGGCTCCCAGCACAGGCACCAATGGATTCAGCAATGGAAATGGGCTCTCGACAACTTATGGCGCTCCCAATGGTAACGCACTCGGTGGCACCAACGGAATTTCCTCTCAGTATGGTGCTCCTGGTGCTAATGGTTTTGGGAGGCAAAATGGAGGTCTCTCATCCCTATATGGAGCACCCAATGGACGTGTTCTAAATGGCAGAACTAATGGACTTATCTCTGGCAACGGCTTTGGAAGGGCGAATGGCGCTCTGTCTAGCAGATATGGAGCACCAAATGGAGGTGCCCTGAACGGTGGTTCAGGCAGGTCGAATGGTCTGTCCACCCAATATGGTGCTCCCAACGGAGCTTCGAATGGTTTGAGAGGAAGGAACGGCCTGTCGACACAGTACGGGGCGCCTAATGGTGGAGGTAATGGCTACAATGGCGCGAGGATACCGTCATCAGTCTACGGAGCGCCAAATGGGAACGGTGTAGGAGGTCTAAACGGGCTTGCCACGCAGTACGGAGCCCCTAATGGAGGTCTTTTGGGAGCCAATGGTGGCCTTTCGGCTCAGTACGGTGCGCCAAATGGTGGAGGCAATGGAATTGCAGCCAATGGGCTCTCCAGCGTCTACGGAGTACCTGGAGCTGCTGGCTACGGCAATGGAGGAGCGTCCCAAGATGATCTTGCAGTAAGTATAAGTCATATTCTGCCCTATCTTCTCTAATGTATTGGTAGCCTGAAAATAAGTTCATGACTTACGATCTTGATAACTGTGCTTGCAAAAGCTGATATTGTTGTGCAAAGCATCGCAGATTTGGGTCTCACATTGGATATATGTGTCACTGTTATTCTTTACGTCGTTGCAATATATGATATTCTTCCGATGACTATGCACAACATTAACGGAGTTACCACAGAGGTTCGGAAGTTGCATGTAGTGGTTTGCAAGGAAACTACAGCAGGCTGAGGAAACTTACATATGGACAAAATCAAATATTGCAGAGATACTGTAGGCTGTAGTGGTACATACGGCCACTAAAATTACTTTCTTACTGTTGGTAAATTGGTATGTTTAACATTATAATGAAATCATTTTCTTCCATTCCTTATTCCTGTTTACAAAAGTATGGGCTAGTAGGGTTGAATGATCCTTTGACATTGACATAATAAGCAGAGGAGTGGAGCTCAGTCGGACAAAAAAGGGACAATAACTTTTTGTTTGAGGTTCTTTTAAATAGCACTTTTCAGCTTTCTCCTGAAGCAATTTAAACAGCTTGTGAGGCACTTAAATAAGATTTCTAATGTCTGAATCATAGCATCAGCTCACTTTGTGTGACTCATAATCACTTTTGTGGTAATGGCAGCATGAATATAACTTTTGTTAAGATGTTATATGAAAGCCTATGTTCGTAAAGATTGTATTTTCGAAATTTCTCATCGACAAACCTGACTCACTACCATGAATTGACTTGCCGTATTTCGCAGATAGGTCATATTTTTCTCAATAGGCCACCAAATCTGGAGGCCTTCCTGCGGTTGCTGTGAGGTACTTAAGACTAATTTAAAAAAGCTTTCCAACTGAAAGCTTGCAGCTGTTTCGAAGGAAATATTGACGAGAAAGTCTTATAGACGATAATGTGAAGAGATTTAACTAAACTACGGAAAATTATGGAAACTCCAGACGGTTACAATGAGAGTTGACGGTATTTCTTCCAAATACAAGTCCAGCGTTTTCTTCGTCGCAACACTTCGTTCAGTGCTTACATCTTGACACTGCTGAGGCAGTAGGGAGTAATCGATCACCCATAGTTATGCGCAATAGGTGCTGATACTTGTCGAATACTGTGGGATTAATGGCTGAGGAATTATTTTCCCAATAGCCCAATAGGAGCACACTAACAACCCGTTGATTATTTTTGATTATACTACAATAGTTCGTTACTTGGTGGAAAGTACATGTATGTTATCTGTGATGTATAGGTTCCCTTTGTTGTTCTTGCTTCAAACAACTGCATTTAATTCCAACATAAAACATATGCAGAAGACAAGACAATATCTTTCCCAAAGGCAAAACATTCTCTCGCTTTCTCCACTTTCTTCTCAAGTACTTGGACGTCATGCACATATTTAATTACCATTGTCTGTTTCTTAGGAACCAGCTAACTACCAGTTCAGCTACACAGTGGAGGACGCTGAAAGCGGTGTTGAATTTGGCCATGAGGAGTCTCGAGAGGGAGACAGTGCTCAAGGTCAATACCACGTGTTGCTGCCTGATGGTCGCAGGCAGGTGGTGGACTATGAAGCCGATCAGGGCGGCTACAGGCCGACCGTCAACTACGAGGAGACTGGCCTAGGTAATGGAGGCTACGGCAATGGGGGCTATGCCAATGGTGGGAACGGCGGATATCCCAGCAGCAATGGAGGTTATCCTAGAGGAAACGGTGCTTACTCCAATGGTAATGGTGGCTACTCCAACGGCAATGGCGGCTACTCCAACGGCAATGGTGGCTCCTCCAACGGCAATGGTGGATATTCCAATGGTAATGGTGGCTACTCTAATGGTAATGGTGGCTACTCCAATGGAAATGGTGGATATTCCAATGGTAATGGTGGCTATCCCAGCAGAAATGGCAATGGTGGATATTCCAATGGTAATGGTGGCTATCCCAGCAGAAATGGCAATGGTTTGCAGTCCTCTGGAAATGGTCCATACTGATACCAGTGAAAATGGGATACCCTGTGGCATCTTATCTCGCTTATGTTCTATAGTTCTGTAAATATAATTATGTAGAGACATGTATTTATGTATATACTCTTAACAACAATAAATTTAAATGTCATTGATGCAATACTCGACTGTTTATTCGCAAATTAAAGAGTCCTTAAGAAGCTATTTGACTTCATCAGTTTGTCTTCTCTTTCACCAAGATATTGAGAACTTCAAAATGCATTCACTACTGTTGTCATAAACAATCGTCTGAAAAAAGTGTTTCTTTCATATTGTTCAGGTGATCGGTCAGTAGAGAATATCAGTCAAGGATTAGGACGGAACATGGTCCATTTTTGATCTCGGCTTGTTCTTATTTGGGTATGTTTTCTTGTGGCAGACCAACACTACTCCTCGAATATCATCACTCTAACGCCAACGTCGGCTACTTAATGACGAAACTGTCACAACAAGACAGAAGGAAGGAAGTAAGAGTAGGGTAAAATGTGCATAGACGAGTAGGGACATACTGCAAGCCCTGATTGGGGAAGGGTGAATGAGGAAATCGACTGTGCCCTTTTCAAAGGATCTATTCTGGCATTTGCATAAAGCGGTTTAGAGAGACCGAGGAAAACACAAATATGAATGGAAGAATGGGTATATAGACCGCCAACATCCCTGATAATTTTCAGGTGGTGACGTTGTTGAACGACATAAACTTCCCGCTGACAAGTAATGCAGACGTGTGTCGCTATACTATGCTTAGAGATTTTTATTTCAGACGAGTAGTAGCTATTTATCATTTAGTAACTGGGCAAGAACAAAAGGTGAAATTTAAACTGCAGTACTTCACTGTAAACTCTGGAAAAAATTAAACTGCACTCCAATTACACTAAAAGTCCATTATTTTTCACCATTAATTTGAAATATATAATTCGTAAGGTATCCTAAAACCGTCTGAATACTTATGCAAGTTATTTCTTCTATTGTGAACGCTCCAGCAAACTAAGCTCAGGAGGAAGGCTCCCTACTTGACTCGAACTGCACAGAGAGTGAACAGGTATTCAAAATATTAATGGTGTTTGAAAGTTACCCCCAAGACCTCCTAGCACAATTCAGTTCTCGATTTGTTCTTAAGTAGACTTGAGCTCAAAAGGTAATAATTATTCCCTTACATGTATTCCAAACGTATTCTGGGAGACGTGCAATTCTGTATCGAATTTCAGTGGAGATATCAAACGCTTCCCAGACTTTTATGTCATAGAATAAAGCGCTAATAATGTATAACCCTACCTAAAATATCAGACTTACCCACACACATACAACAAAATTCAGTGCTTTAGAGACGAAATACGAGAATACATAACAATGTGTACATCGACACTTCAGTGATTTAGAGATGTATTTTGATGCAATGTCGTATTACCTTTGACACACACACATGCACACCGACACACATGCACACACACACACAGTATATATATATATATATATATATATATATATATATATATGTGTGTGTGTGTGTGTGTGTGTATTTTGATGCAATGTTGTATTACCTTTGACACACACACATGCACACAGACACACATGCACACGCTCACACACACAAACACACACACACACACACACACACACACATATATATATATATATATATATATATATATATATATATATATGTCAAGTCATTTTAAGAAAAAACCTTCAAAACAAAAGACATGGCGATCACCTAACAAGGACATAGGTGAATTCCAAATTGACCATATTGCAATCTCGTATCCATGTCACAAAGAAATTTTAAATGTTCAAGTTCGTAAAGGCGCCAATATTGACTCAGACCATTACTTAACCCGTGTGAAACTAAAGCTAAAACCCCAAAATTTCAACAAAAGGACACCATTAATCCCCAAATTTGACACCAGTAAAATCCAACCATCATTATTAGCAGACGAATTTGACAAAACAAGTGCACAAAATTGGGAACAACTCAAACACAAGATTATCAAAACAGCTCAAGATCAAATTCCTTTACGAAAACACAAGAAACATGCTTGGTGGAATGAAAACTGTGATCATGCAATCAAAGCCAGACAAGAGACATTTAAAGCATGGAATAGCAACAAGACAGAAGACACATATGATACATTCCTGACAACTAGAAAAGACACTTCAAAACTAATTAGACAAACAAAAAGACAATATGAGAATAGTCAACTCTTAGAAATTGAAGAAGATTTTCAGAAATACAATACCAGAAATTTTTATAAAACTTTTAAAACCAAAATAAAGGGGTACCAACCCCAGAATCTTTGCTTCAAGAAGGAAAATGGACAGTTGGCTCTTAACAACCAAGAAAATTGCAAAGAACTTTCTAAATATTTTAAGAATCTTCTAAATTGCCCCGAGCCCACAGAAAGATTTCCACCAAAAATTCCCCAACAATGCAATCCAGTTTCACTTGCACCAAATGAAGAGGAAATCATTAAAGAAATTCATAGGTTGAAAAACAACAAAGCATCTGGTGAAGATGGAATTGTTGCAGAACTTTTAAAGGCAGCTGGTCCAAAAACCGTTAAAGAAATTACTTCAATCATGCAAAACATTTGGCAAACTGAAAAAATTCCTGATGAATGGAAAACCGCCTTGATTCACCCACTTCATAAGAAGGGAGACAAAACTGATGTTAATAATTACAGAGGAATTTCTCTTCTTCCAGTCACATACAAAATCCTCTCTCAATGTCTTCTGAACCGAGCACAACAACAACTTGAATGGAAAATTGGCGAATATCAAGCAGGTTTCAGGCAAAATAGATCTTGCCCAGAACAGATTTTAGTCCTCAAACTAATTCTCAGACATCAAAAAATTTACAATAAAAAACTAGTTTGTACCTTTGTAGATTTTAGAAAGGCTTATGACTCAGTGGATCGTGAATCTCTTTTCCAAATTGTGAAAGAACAAGGCCTGGATCCTAAAACCACGGCAATTATCAGAGACACGCTAACTGGTACAAAATCAAAAGTAAAGTTCAGAGGAGAAATTTCAGAATCCTTTGAAATAAAAACAGGCGTGAGGCAAGGTGATGGACTCTCTCCGTTGCTATTTAACTGCGTTCTAGAAAAAGTAATACAAGAGTGGCGCGAGCGAAAATTGGAGTTCAAAATTGACCAACCAGTGAAATTAGGACGAACAAATATTCGAATAGACTGTTTGGCCTTTGCAGACGACTTGGTTATTCTAACGCAGGACATCCAAATTGCTCAGAAACAAATAGAAATTCTTAAAGAAACAGCAGAAAGAGTAGGTCTCCAAATCTCATTTGAAAAAACACAGTATATGACTAGCAACAAACTGGCACCCAAACTTTTGGAAACTAAGTATGGAAAAATCAAAAGAGTTTCGCAATTCAAATATTTAGGTGAAACAATCTCACAGACTGGTCTAGAAAAAATTGGAAATGAAATTCGTTGTCAAAAGATGGAGACAGCTTTTAGACATACAAAAGACATCTACAACAAAAAATGTCTCTCGAGGTACTCTAAATTGAGACATTACAACACGGTCATAAAACCAGAGTGCCTTTATGGGGCTGAAACGCTAATTTTAAACAGAAAAAAGGACATTCAAGAAATCCAAAAAAGAGAAAGAAAAGTAATCAGAAAAATTCTAGGTCCAAAATATACTGAAGAAGGAACATACAGGCTAAGAGCAAATAGTGAAATTCAACAATACACCAGCATATATTCGGATATGAAAAAACGCAGATTAAAATTTTATGGGCATATTAAAAGAATGGATGCTACCAGACTAACTAAACAAGTAGTGGAATTCTACGAAAATCGAAGTAAAGCTAAATTTGAGACAATAAAATGGATTGCTGCTATAAAAGAGGACATGAAAGAGGCAGATATAAAACAAGATGAAATTCAAGACAGAAAATTATTTGGGCAAAAAATTCATGACTGGGTAGTTGGTCAAGCTGAAAAACCAAAGAAAACTGGAACCACATGGTCTGATGAAAGGAAAAGAGCTCATTCCGAGAGAATGAAAACAATTTGGGCAGAGAGAAAGGCTAAAAGAAAATAACTGAATGCCCCGTGATTGTACTTTGCGTGGTCCAGTAGGGCCCAAACGTGAATAATAATAATAATAATATATATATATATATATATATATATATATATATATATATATATATATATATATACGACTGACAGAGTTATCGGATGTCCTTCTGAGGACTGTCATGCCAAATTCTATCCAATTGGTACGTTATATCGTAAAAATCCAGAGCTGATAGGAGGGCCCTGCCCACAATGTTCCAAATCTTCTTAACCGAGGAGAGATTCGGCGCCGTTACTGTTCAAGAAGGAGACTGCCAAGCACGAAGACAAGCAGTAAAAACTGTCGAGATGTGTGGGCAGGTATTACCTTGGTGAAACGTAAGATTAGGATCCCTTGCCGTAAAGAGCAATAAATGGGGGCGTAGAACATCGTAGACGTACCGCTGTGCAGTAAGGGTGACTCGGACGACAACCAAGGGGGTACTGCTACGAAAAGAAGTGGCACCGGAGGCCATCACTCCTCATTGTCGGTCGATATGGCGGACGACAGTCACGTTGGTATCCCAGCGCTGCCTGGGGCATCTCCAGAGTCGTCTTCGCTGGTCATTGGAGCTCAGTTGGAAGTGTGGCTCGTCACTGAAGACAGTCCCACTCCAGTCAATGAGATTCCAGGCCGAAAACGCGTCTGGCGATGCACCGGACAGTGATGGGATGCCAGTCTGACTGCTGCCCGCCATGTGGTCCGACAAACAGGAGTGATGGTATGGGGGTGCTACTTCTTTTCACAACAGGATCCCTTCGGTTGTTATTCACTGCGCTCTTACGGCACAGTGGTACGTCGACGGGTACTACGACCCTTTTTGTACTACGACCCTTTTTGCTGCCTTTCATGGTAAGCCATCCTGGGATTAAATTTCAGTAACTTAATTCCCGCCTGCACACGATGAAAGTAACTACCCGTTGTCTTCGTGCATACCAAACCATAACTTGGCCAGCTAGGTTGCCAAATCTCTCCCCAACTGAGAACGTTTGGAACATTATGGGCAACAGGGCCCTCCAACCAGCTCGGGATTTTGAGGATCTAAGGTGCCAGTTGAACAGAATTTGGCACAATATCCCTCAGAAGGATATCAAACACCTCTATCAGGGCCACAGGTGGACCAATGCGTCATTGACTTGCTCAGATTGTGAAGAAGCTCTTTCTGTTGAATAACTGACCCAAGTTTTCCTGAAATTGTAAACGTTTGTTTGTCTGTACATTTACATCCCATCTACAGATTTCCATCCCATTCGGGTGAATCCTTCCTGGTGCGTTTTACTTTCTTTTATTTTCTTTTTCTTTTAAGAAGAGTGTAAGATAACTCAATTTAACTTTCACATAATTTTGTATCCCGCCTGGAAGGCGGCGCGTGGGTAGGAGCAGGAGCAGGAAAATTACGTGGGTCTGCAGTGAATAAAAATGGTTTACTGGTGCAAGAAAGAATACATAACTTTGTACAGATGCGAAGTCTTAGACCCGTCATATGTAGAGCAAAGCTGAAGCGAAGTTTCCTGGCTGCCTGCATCTGATGAAATGGGCAGAATCTGTAGCGATGTTCGTAGAGCTCTCCAGCGCCGGCTAGAGGGCGCTGTCATGATGTCGTCGGTGTCGCAGTGCCAACTTAACTGGTACCTAAGCCGTGGCATCGTAGCTATCAATACCACAAATAACATCACAACCGAAGGTCCAAGAAAGAAAAATTTAGCTCCAGCTTGTACATTAGAACGAGAATATATAAAACAAAGTCAGTTTTTCTGCCATACTGCTGTGTCGTGATATTTCGTGGTACTTCGTGCGTATGCTACTTCATCCGCATACATTTTTAAGCATACACGGTGATGCTTGTTACATCTGTGTTTCTCTGACAACAGCAACTAGTGCTTGTTGATCAGGATAGCGTAGGAGTAAGTAGACTTTCTGTTTTTGGGTCATAAGTCTTCTGACTGGTTTGATGCGGCCCTCCACGAATTTCTCTTCTCTACCGACCTTTTCATCTCCCACTATCACTTGTACCCACCAGCCTCAATTATTTATTGTTCGTGTTTTGATCTACGTCTTTCCCTACCATTTTACTCTTTATATATCTCTCAGGCACTAAGGGTCTCTTCTTGTTTTAACATGTCCTGTGTTCTTGTCTCTTCTTATATCCATGTTTTACGCATTGTTCCTTTCGCGTCGATTCTGCAGCGAACCTCCTCGTTTCTTATGAGTTCAGCTAATTTTCAGCACCATTATACAGCACCTTATTATAAACGCTTAGATTCTTTTCTTTTGCGGCTTTACACAGTCCACGATTTACTTGCATATAGTGCTCTGTTAGAAACGTACATGATCAGAAATGTCTTTCTCAAGTTAATGCTGATGTCTGCTAATAGTACATTTCTTTTATCCATGGAGACCCCGTTTGCCTGTGCTTATCTGCTTTTCATGTCCTCCTTGTTTCATGCGTCACGGGCTACGTTACTTTGGATAATTATTTCACATCGTCTACTTCGTGACCCCCAGTTTGATGTTAAGTTTATTTCTACCTTAATTGCTGCTACTTCTCTGTACTTTCGCCTTTACTCTCAAACTATAGCATTTGCTCATCAGACTGTTCATTCTATTCAACAGGCCTTGTAATTTTTCTTCACTTTCAATGAGGACAGCAACGCCATCAGTGAATCTTATCATTGATATCCTTTCACACTGAATTTAATCCTATTCCCGAATATTTATCTTAAATCTGTGATTACGTTATTGCTCAAAGACGAAAGACTAGAACATGTATTACACCCTTCTTGAACCGAGCACTTCTTTCTTATTTTTCCCTCTTGTTTCCTACACATCTTGCGTATACAGCTTACACCTATTATCCTGAGAATTTCTAACATGTTGCACCATTTTACACTGTCGAACGCTTTTTCTAGGTTGAGAAATCCAATGTATGTGTCTTGATTTTTGGTAAGTGGTGCTTACATTAACAGGCGCATGGTCAGAACTGCCAGTTTGGTGCCTCTAAAGCCAAACAGATCGTCATCTAACTGATCCTCTAATTTCTAGACTTAATAAGCTAGACACTTTGAATTTTTGCAGTACGGTCCTCGTTGGGCAAGTTCTTTGAACTCGCATTAACCGTATTTCACTTTCCCTTTCGCGAAATTATTTCACGGTTATTCCAATGATTCACTTAATATAAGCACATCGCTTCGGATTTTTTGCAGAAAGTGATTGTAGTAGTTTCCTCTAATTATGAAAAGTAAGACACTGTTTCAGCCATTGTTTTATAGAGGGACCGCTACAGAGTTCATATATGATAGATTCGCATCCGTCGTCATGGAACCTGCAGGTGTACCAAGTTTCATGCTGTTTTATGACTCTTCAGGATTCGTACGGTGTGGAAAAGTGAAGCTACCCTGCAAATCTGAGTAAGGAGTGCTTGAAATTTTAATGTCTTTGGCAAGTTGAAGATAATGAAGAAATTGATGGATAGTCTTAAACAGAATTTAGTGGGCGTTAGTGAACTGAAATACGAAGATGACCAAGATTTATGGTTAGATGATGATATAATATTGGAAGACACAAACGAATAAATTAAAGACAGCACGTTGCCAGTGGGCATTGATTTATATTAGTTTTTGCTATAAATTCTCTTATGTCTTAGAATTAGATTCAGGTAGAAGATCTGCTCCGGACACAAACAGCATAGTCTGAATTATGCCTGATATTCTGTAATTTTTGGTTCAAGTGGTTTCTGTGGTTTATCGAGAAAACAAGAGGACATAATTTCGTATGCAACTCATGTTATTGAGATTCCCCTGTGGTCATTTACATCTGTTCTGTCTATCATCGTATTCAACGTATGACCAACACATTTTTTCAATCTTCTTTATTATTATATTAATTATTTTATATGCACATCAGTTTCTTAATCAATAAAAATCAGTAACAGGAGCGTAGTTACAATCAATAAAAATCAGTAACAGGAGCGTAGTTACCTCTGTCTACCTTCTTATTCAACAGGTGCATTAAAGCAATTTTACAATCTTCTTTACTACTATATTAATAATTTTATACGCACATTAGTTTTTTAATCAATACAATTCGATAACATGACGCAATGATATTACTAAGACAGGAGAGTAACTGGTTTCTGAAACGTTTCGAACACACCCTTGTGCTTCAAGGGCCCTGAGAATATTTTATTGAAATTAAACGTACAGTTGCGTAAGAGGAAGGTTTCGTAAGCAGGTGTCATCCAAATTTTAAGAAATTTATCGTTATGAAAAGGAACTTCTGACAAAGTTAGTCTTTCAAGCCTTTGGAAGCTGACCACGATACACGAGAAAGATCATTGCGCGCAATGGAGTCTGAGGAGGTCGTATTGGATAGAGAGGGGATTTATCGTTAAACTCCCGCCAACAGTGTGGATAGTAGTGTCTGAGCAGCAGATGCGCTCCTGCCGTAAAAATCGTGTGTAGGCCACGGGGCCGAAATATTTGATCCAGGTTTCATTTCTGCCAAAGGATTACATTAAGTGTTACTACAGTTGCGAAATCTCCTTCAGTTTGGACTGTTCAGATGAGGCATCTTACTTCCGTGCTGGAGGTTTCGATTAGTACAGCGGCCACCAAGTTCAGAATCACGAAAACGCTCAATCCATGCTCACCTCGGATGACCTGGAACGATCTTCTATCAACTTGTGTGCCGTAATTGTATAATATCATTGAAACGACCACAAATTTGATGCTATAAGAAGTACAAAACTAAACTAAATATTTTGGTGCTAGCCTCCAAAGCAGTCGCGTACATATCAGCACCATTTTGATTCAAAATGTCTGGGCATACCTTCGCTCTCTGTATGCTACTCACTAGAAGCGAGGTAATGTTCGCATGTTAGAGTACAGCCTCCTCAAAATGCCCTGGCAGCCTTGGATGCTGTTTCAGACGCAGAGTTAGTGGGAGATGAGCTTCTCAACCCGGCTCCGCGATTGTAGGTGGAAGGTGTGAGAATTTACGACGCAGCTCGGAGTGCTCTGGGATGAAATTTCAAGGCAGGTGCAGCACAATATGATCATTACTCTCCCGTTTACGAGGCTAACGCAACTTGGCGGTGTTACTCAACATCCGTTTTGGAGATGTGCCTGACACTTACGAGGCAGGTGGATTACTGTATTCTCTCCAGCACATCTCACAGCTTGCTCTTCTAGGCAGCATGGACGATCACTATATACACTATGTGATCAAAACTATCCGGAAACCTGGCTGAAAATGATTTGCAAGTTCGTGACGCCCTACGTCTGTAGTGCTGGAATTCAGTTTGGTGTTGGCCTACCCTTAGCTTTGATGACAGCTTTCACTCTCGCAGACATACGTTCAATCAAGTGCTGGAAAGTTTCTTGGGGAAAGGCAGCCCATTCTTCATGGAGTGCTGCACTGAGGAGAGGTATAGATGTCGGTCGGTGATGTCTGGCACGAACTCGGCGTTCCAAAACACCCTAGGTCAAGACTCTGTGCTGGCCAGTTCATTTCAGGGATGTTATTGTCCTGTAACCACTCCGCCACAGACCGTGCGTTATGAACAGGTGTTCGATCTTGTTGAAAGATGCAATCTCAATCCACGAATTGCTCTTTAACAGTAGAAAGCAAGCAGGTGCTTAAAACATCAATGTAGGCCTGTGCTGTGATAGTGCCACGCAAAACAACAAGAGGTGCAAGCCCCCTCCATGAAAAACACGACCACACCATAACACCACTCCCTCCGAATTTTACTGATGGCACTACTCACGCTGGCAGATGACGTTCACCAGACATTCGCCATACCCACACCCTGCCATCGGATCGCAACATTGTGTACCGTGATTCATCACTCCACACAACGTTTTTCCACTGTTCAATTGTTCAATGTATACGCTCCTCACACCAAGCGAGGCTTCGTTTGGCATTTACCGGCGTGACGTGTGGCTTATGAGCAGCCGCTCGACCATGAAATCCAAGTTTTTTCACTTCACACGTAACTGTCGCACTACTTGCAGTGGTCCCGATACAGTTTGGAATTCCTGTGTGATGGTCTGGATAGATGTCTGCCTACTACACATTACGACTCTCTTCAACCGTCGGCGGTATCCGTCAGTCAACAGACGAGGTCGGCCTGTACGCTTCTGTGCTGCACTTGTTCCTTCACGTTGCTACTTCACTGTTACATCGGAAACAGTGGACCTAGCGATGTTGAGGAGTGTGGAAATCTCGCGTACAGACGTATGAGTCAAGTGACACCCAATCACCTGACCACGTTCGAAGTGTGTGATTTCCGCGGAGAGCCCCATTCTGCTCTCTCACGATGTCTAATGACTACTGAGGTCACTGATATGGAGTACCTGGCAGTAGGTGGCAGCACAATGCACATAATTTAAAATACGTACGTTTTGGGGGGTGTCATACTTCTGATCATATAGTGTATTATAAAATACCCCGCCGGGTTTTTCTCTTTATATGTGAAAGCTAACCTCTGGATCTATTGTAGGGATTCTGATACGGTTTTCATTATTGACAGTCTGCTTCGCGAGGATGGTTTGTATACGTAATTTATAACTGATGCGGCGGTAAGTCATTCGGTCGTAGGTAGTGCTACCCATTGCAATCTCTTCCCCTTCATCATCATCATCATCATCAGCCAATTCAATCAATAGGTGATGTGGCCTCTTCGAGTCGTGGATTCAGGTAGGCTTTCAGAAGTCTTCTCCAAGTGGGACGGTCTTGGGCAGTTCTCTGCCAGGTGTTGCCAGCGATCTTCTTGATGTCTTTGTCCCACCTGTCTGGTGGTCTTCCTCTAGGCCTTCGGTGCTCTCTCGGACTCCATTCCAGTACTAGCTTCGTCCATCTGTTGTCTTTTCTTCTTGCAACGTGGCCAGCCCACTGCCATTTCGAGGTACCTACTCTCTCTAAGATGTCATCTGCCCTTTTCCTGTCCTTTCTTGTATAGCCCAGCATTGACCTGTCCATGGCTCTCCGTGCTGTCCTAAGTTTCCCTTTTGTGAATGAGTTCAGTGTCCATGTCTCTCAGCCATACGTCATCACAGGAAGAATGCATTGATCAAATACTGCTTTCTTCAGATTTACTGGCATTTTTGATCTGAATACTTTTGAATTCTTCCCAAATGCTTGCCAGCCAAGCTTGATGCGTCGATAGATTTCTGGTCTTATGTCTCCCTTCATATTTATAATCTGGCCAAGGTAGACATATTCACTGACCTCTTCTAATAGACTGTCCTTGATTTTCACATCTCCAGCTGGGACCCATTTGTTGGATATTACTTTTGTTTTGGAAAGGTTCATGTTCAAGCCAACCAGCTGACATTCCGATGCAAGATCTGTAACTAAGTTTTGGAGCTCTGCGAAGTCTTTGGCCAGTAAGGCAATATCATCAGCAAATCTCAAGTTGGTAAGCCTTCTTGCATTAATTCTAATTCCCTTACCTTCCCAGCTCAGCTTGGACATAGCCATTTCCAATACAGCAGAGAACAGTTTTGGGGAGATTGGATCGCCTTGCTTGACACCCCTCATGATGCGGAATTCTTGAGTTGATTCGCCGATGTTCACATAAGCTGAAGAATTCTCGTGGATTTTCCTGAGCACTTCAATGTATGCTGCTCCCACTCCTTGCTCACTCAAAGCTTGGAGGACAGCTACATGGCTAACGGAGTCAAATGCCTTTTCAAAGTCTTCCCCTTACTAATCGATTAATGCGAAATTTTCATCAAGATCGCGTGCAAGTAATTGATACACATCTCCTCCTAAACAAGTGAACAGATTTCAACCAATCTTGATAAACAAATCACTTACTGTCTAGAACGGATCACTGAACAGTTACGGACCACCTACCTATTAAAGGGGTGGCGGTGGTGGTGGTAAAAAATGAGTGTAGCACATTTTGCACAAATGCCCAGACTTCATTCATCCAAAATTTGAGAATGAGAGACCTAGTAACTTGCAACAAACTTTACACGTAATTTCAAACCTTTACGCAACTTTTTCTCGCTGACAACCGCCACAAAATAATGAAAGGAAAAAGAGTTAATTTTTTACTACATTTTCGCTGTCGATGCAATGGAACTGTGGCATCAGGCATTACATTCTAATTTATTGCTACCTTTCTACCAACTGTATTAGCAAAAATATTCGCAGGCAGTTTCCACAGTACCACTGAAATTTCCTGCAAAATTATATGGTTCAAATGGCTTTGAGTACTAGGGGACTTAACTTCTGAGGTCATCAGTCCCCTAGAACTTAGAACTACTTAAACCTAACTAACCTAAGGACATTACACACATCCATGCCATAGGCTGGATTCGAACCTGCGACCGTAGTGGTCGCGCGGTTCCAGACTGTAGCGCCTAGATTCACTCGGCCACACCAGCCGGCCAAAGTTATATCATTGCATGACACCTAGTTCAGGTGATATGGCGTCATAAACATCGATAGGTGTGAAAAACTGCCACATCGTGTATGACTTTTAAATTTATTACTGCTTTGTTACTAACTCTATTTGCAACACGTTTCACAGACAGTATCAACATACCCCGCAATATGAACATATATAAAGCAAGAATGCATAAATTGTAGCACTTGCTTTGAATCGTTAATAAATCAAAATACAATAATTTGGAACAGTAATAAACTCTCATCACCGAAATGATGAACTGGAGACAACTTTGTTATAGCAGTTATCATGTAACCTTGTCGTTTTGGTAGTGGTCTTCAGCTCAAAGACTGGTTTGTTGCAGCTCTCCATGCTACTCTATCCTGTACTAGCCTCTTCATCTCCCGGTAACTACTGCAACCTACAACCTTACAACCTTCTCAATCTGTTAACTGTATGCATCTCTTGGTCTTCCTCTACGATTTTAACCCCCCCCCCCCCCCCTCAGAATGTGTTCTACCAAACGATCCCTCCTTTTAGTGAGGTTGTACTACAAATATCTCTTCTCCCTATTCTGTTCAGTACCTCCTCATTAGTTATGTGATCTACCCATCTAATCTTCAGCATTCTTCTGTAGCACCACATCTCAGGAGCCTCTATTCTCTTCCTGTCTAAATTGTTTACCGACCACATTTACTTCCGTACATGGCTACACTCCACACAGATGCTTTCAGAAAGGACTTCCTGACACTTAAATCTATACCCGACGTCAAATAATTCCTTTTCTTCAGAAATGCTTTTCTTGCCATTGCCAGTCTACATTTTATATCCTCCCTACTTCGACCATCATCACTTATTTTGCTTCCCAAATAGCAAAACTCATTTACTACTTTAAGTGTCTCATTTCCTAATCTAATTCTCTCAGCATCACCCTGATTTAATGCGACTAAATTACATTACTTTCGTTTTGCTTTTGTTGATGTTCATCTTATATTCTCCTTTCAAGACACTACCCATTCTTTTTAACTGCTCTTCCAGGTCTTTACCTGTCTCTGACAGTATTACAATGTCATCGGAAAACCTCAAAGTTTTTATTTCTCTTCCCTGGACTCTAATTCATATTCCAAACTTTTCTTTTGTTTCCTTTGCTGCTTGCTCAATATACAGATTGAATAACGTCGGGGATAAGCCTCAACCCTCTCTTACTACCCTCTCAATCACTGATTCCCTTTCGTACCCCTCGATTCTTGTAACTGCCATCTGGTTTATGAAGAAATTGTAAATAGGCTTTAGCTACCTGTATTTTATCCCTGCCACCTTTAGGATTTGAAAGAGAGTGTTCCAGTCAACATTGTTGACAGCTTTCTCTAAGTCTACAAATGCCAGAAACGTAGGTTTACCTTTCCTTAACTTATTGCCTATTGCCTCGCGTGCTCCTAAATTTCTCCAGAATACAAACTGATCTTCCCCTATGTCGGCTTCTACCAGCTTACCGTTCTTCTGCGAAGCGTCCGTGTTGGTATTTTGCAACCGTGACTTATTAAACTGATAGTTCGGTAATTTTCACACCTGTCAGCACCTGCTTTCTTTGGAATTGAAATTACTATATTGTTCTTGAAGTCTGTTGGTATTTCACCGTTCTGATACATCTTAGTCACTAGATGGAAGAATTTTGTCGTGGCTAGCTCTCCAAAGGTTATCAGTAGCTTTAACGGAATGTTGTCTGCTCCCGAGGCCTTTTTTTGATTTAAGTCCTTCAGTACCTTGTCAAATTCTTCACGCAGTATCATGTCAAGAATGGTTCAAATGGCTCTGAGCACTATGGGACTCAACTGCTGAGGTCATTAGTCCCCTAGAACTTAGAACTAGTTAAACCTAACTAACCTAAGGACATCACAAACATCCATGCCCGAGGCAGGATTCGAACCTGCGACCGTAGCGGTCTTGCGGTTCCAGACTGCAGCGCCTTTAACCGCACGGCCACTATGGCCGGCAGTATCATGTCGCTCTTCTCATTTTCGTCTATGTCCTCTTCCATTTCCAAAATGTTGCCGTGAATTACATCTCCCTTGGATAGACCCTCGATATACTCCTTCCACCTATTTGCTTTCCCTTTTTTGCTTAGAACAGGTTTGCCATCTGAGCTCTTGATATTCTTACAGGTGGTACTCTTTTCTCCAAAGGTCTCCTTAATTTTCCTGTTTGCAACATCTATCTTACCACTAGTGATTTATGCTTCTACACCCTTACATTTGTCCTCTAGCCACTCGTGCTTAAATGCAACCTCACCGCAACGGTTACTTACATGCATAGATTTTCGATAATTTACCAAGAAAACAGGTTATACGCAAATGACAAAAAGTTTTGCGACACCTCGGTTCCGAGAGTTCCGGAACCTGTACAGAAAATTGGAATATAGATCAACATAAACATCATTTCCGCTCTTTTTCTTGCTCATGAAAACTACAATTGCATGTTGTACCACCATACAGCGAGACCTTCGGAGGTGATGGTCCTGATTGCTGTACACACCGGTACCTCTAATGCCCAGCACCACCTCCTCATGCATTGATGCATACTATCCACAAGTTCATCTAGGCGCTGGTGGTCCATATTGTCCGGTCCTCAATGGCGATTGGCGTAGATCCCTGTGAGTGGTTGGTGGGTCATGGCGTTCATAAATAGCCCTTTTCAATCTATCCCAGGCATATTCGATAGGCTTCATGTCTGGCGAACATTCTTGCCACTCTAGTCGAGCGATGCCTTTATCCTGAAGGAAGTCATTGACAAGATGTGCACGATGGGTGCGCGAACTGTTGTCCATGAAGACGAATGCGTCGCCATTATGCTGCCGATATGGTTGCACTATCGGTCGGTGGATGGCATTCACGTATCGTACAGCCGTTACGGTGCCTTCCATGACCGCCAGCGGCGTAGGTTGGCCCCACATAATGCCACTCCAAAACAACAGGGAACCTCCAACTTGCTGCACTCGCTGGACAGTGTGTCTAAAGCGTTAAGCCTGACCAGGTTGCCGCCAAACACGTCTCTGACGAGTGTCTGGTTGGAGGCGTATGCGACACTCATCGGTGAAGAGAACGTCATGCCAATCCTGAGCGGTCCATTCGGCATGTTGTTGGGCCCATCTGTACCACGCGGCATGGTGTCGTGGTTGCAAAGATGGACCTCACCATGGACGTCGGGAGTGAAGTTGCGCATCATGCAGCTCATTGTTCACAATTTAAGTCGTAACACGACATCCTGTGGCTGCGCGGAAAGCATTATTCAACATGGTCGCGTTCCTGTCAGGATGTCTCCGAGTCATAATCCGCAGGTAGCGTTCATCCACTGCAGTAGTAGCTCGTGGGTGGCGTGAGCGAGGCATGTCATCGGCAGTTTCTGTCTCTCTGTATCTCCTCCATGTCCGAACAACATCACTTTGGTTCACTCCCAGACGCCTGGACGCTTCTCTTGTTGAGAACCCTTCCTGGTACAAAGTAACAATTCGGTCGCGATCGAACAGTGGTATTGACCGTCTAGGCAAGGTTGAACTACAGGCAACACGAGCAATCCTGGTGGAAGGGCTGGAACTGATCTGCTGTCGGATCATCTCTTTCTAATAGGCGCTGTTCATGCATGGTTGTTTACGTCTTTGGTCGGGTTTAGTGACATCTCTGAACAGTCAAAGGGACTGTGCCTGTGATACAATACTCGCAGTCAACGTCTATCTTCAGGTGTGGGAACCGGGGTGCTGCAAAACTTTTTTTGATGTGTGTAGTGTGTCACATGAGTAACAAATCCATCAGCAATATTTCAGTTTTTCCAGAGCTGCTCAAGTCGACAGTTGAATATATGATTGTGAACAGGAAATATGAAGGAAAGCCTCAGCTAAACCAAGAAAAGGTAGATCTAATATATCTGACGGACAGAGGCCGTCGAGCAATGCGGAGAATGATTATAAAAAAGAGCATGTAATCAGCAGAAGGAATCACTGGTAAGTGTCAAAGTGCTCCTATCAGTCCAGCTAGCACTACGACTGTCTGTAGGAGCTTAAAAGGAATGAGGAATAGTGATCGAGCAGCTCCTCACAAGACACCTCTCTAGTAAATGCTAAGCGAAGCTCGAAGTGGTGTAAATAGTGACGTCACTTGACAGTAGATGACTAGAAACGAGTGGTTTTGAGTGATGAATCACGATGTACCTTGTTGAAATCCAATGTAGAGGATTGGTTTCAGCGAATACCAGGAGAACGATACCTGTCATCATGTGTAATGGCAGCAGTTCTGTATAGAGGAGGTTGTGTTACGGTACGGGGGTGCTTCTCGTGGTTAGGGTGTGGTGTCATTATTTTGCTTTAGAAATCGCTAAACGTGGGAGGGTGTCAACATATTTTGCAGCACTGTGTACTGCGCACAGTAAAGGAACAATGCGGAAACGACGACTCTTTGTATCAGCATGACAATGGTTTCTGGTTAATAGCATTCCTGAAATTGACTGACCTACCCAGAGACTCGACATGAACCCAATGGAACAGTTTTAGGATGAGTCAGAATGTCGACTCGGCTCGAGGCCACAGTGTTTACTACTCTGGTTTCCACTCTTGATGAAGAATGGGCTGCCACTCCACTGCAAGTATTCGAATATCTCATGGAAAGAGTTCTCTAGCAGAGCCCAAGCCGAACGGTGAACACACCCCGTACTAAAGTCCACTAATAGGTTTCCGGATACTTCTGATAAGGCCATGTGATTTCTATCGACTTCGGTGTTCCTGGCCTACCTCCCGACAGTCTTTGTGATTCTGTCTTGTGAGAACCTCTTACAATGCCTCGAGAGCCTCGTCACCCGACGAAAACTTGAATTAATGCTGGTATTCCCTCTACTTTTTTTATCCCCCGTCCTCTTTCCCTACAGTTCACTTCATTCCCAGATGGGCTATTACTTGACAGGATTTCTCCTATGAAACGATCCCTTAATAGACATGCTGTGCCATAAATTTTCTTTCTCTGTAATTGATTGTCGGTTCTGTTCCTCTAATCTTCAGCAGTCATTTGTGCCACATTTTTAGAGCTTCTATTTTTATCTTGTCTCAACTATTTATCGTCCACGTTTCACTTATGCACGAGGCTACACTCAAGACATGTCCGAAAGAACAGAGACCATTTTGATCCAGCAGACATTTTGAATTAAGACACAAAGAAATTACAGACATTGGCTGTGAGCGGGCATTGATTGAAATCAATTGGGAAAGTTGAAAATTTGTGCTGGACCGGGATTCGTACCCAAGTCTCTTGTTTACTAGACGGACGCCCTGACCACTAAGCGAATGGGACATCGTGTTCATTGGAACCGCATGGACTACCCTTGCACGCCTTCCGCCAGACCCAAATTCTCAACTTACCTACACACTGTTAATGTAGTGCCCCTTGCCCATTATCGTCATTGCTCGCGGCATTTCGTCAATTCCCATCGAGCATGGAGCGCTTCCGCAATGAAGAGATCATTGAGGGTCTTCGACTTAAAGACACGTGGCGTCTGTTGTTTCCGGTTCGAATCCTCGTTCGGGATAAACTTTCAACTTTCCCCATTATTTTTAATCGATGATCGCTTGCAACGTAAGCAATTTCTTTGTGTTACATATATTGCTGCCTGAAGCGCAAATTTCCTCTACTACTTTTAGTGCCTCATCGCTCGATTTAATTTGAGTAAACTCCATTAATTTTGTTTTACTGTTGTTGATCTTATAGTCCCCTTTCTAGACACTATCCATCCATTCAGGTGATCTTCCAAATCCATTGCTACGTCTAACAGCATTACGCTGTCATCGGCAAGCCTTAAAAAATTGCTCTCTTCTCTCTGAACTTTAATTCCTTCTCCAAATTTTTACTCGGTTTCTTTCAACTCTTGCGCGATGTGTGGACTGAATAACATAGGGGATGTACTAAAACATGTCCACTCACGTCTGAACTAGTCTTCTGTTTCACGATCTTCGATCGTGATTGAATATAACCTTTCGCTCCTTGTAATATATACCTGATAACTTCATAAATGGTTCAAATGGCTCTAAGCACTGTGGGACTTAACATCTGAGGTCATCAGTCCCCTAGAACTTAGAACTACTGAAACCTAACTAACCTAAGGACATCATACACATCCATGCCCGAGGCAGGATTCGAACCGGCGACCGTAGCGGTCGCGCGGTTCCAGACTGAAGCGCCTACAACCGCTCGACCACACCGGCCGGCGATACCTTCATAATTTTAGTGAGTATGTTTGGTCAGAATTGTTAGAAGCGATTGATTGACTTGCTGATTTTTTCTTCATTAAGAAAGAATACTGCAGCCGTGTCCTGATATTAATCTTTGTAGCTTCAGTCCCTTCAGAGTAAACAATTCTTGACGACTTCTTCTGAGCGTACGGAGAACAGGACACTCACCATAAAATGCTCTGAAATCAACGAGAATAGAGTTATTCGTTGAGTTAACACTGCTAATGCGCGAGAAGTAAGATTAAGGTATATCATTGTTCAGTCAGTGTTTTCAGCTAGTGGTGCATACAAAAAATCCCTATACTCTCCTCACCAACGATTATTAAAGAATGTTTCCGTCGTATGTGCATACTAATCAAAATGTATGTCTAGATTATTAACTTTTTGTCAGCAAGGACGAATCACATTTTGGATGGAAAATCAACAGATGTAAAATTTGACATCGACGTGCACCAGGGAAGTATGTTAGGACCGTTTTTGTTCAAAGTTGTATATTAATGACCTGGCGGACAATATTAACAATAACCTAAGACGGTTTGCAGACGATACTTTTATGTTTAATGAAAAACCGCCTGAAAAAATCTTCGCAAATATTTAATAATTTTTTGATAAGATTTCTAAAATGGCACAAAAATTAACAACTTGTTTTAAATATTCAGAACTGTATAACTGTACACTTCACGGATATCAGAAAACATGGAATCCTATATATAGAGTATCAGTGGGTCACAAACTGGAATCAGTCAACTCACACGAATATCCAGATGCTACAGTCTGTAAGAACGTGAAATGCAATAACCACATGGGCCCAGCTGCAAGTGATGCAGGAGGCAGAATTCGATTAGGGAACTGGGAAAATCCAGTCTCTAAGGAAATTGCTTATAAAAAGCTTTTGCTGTCCGTACCAGAATGTTGCTGAAGTATGTAGTACACATTCCAAATGGGATACTGAATGTATGCTTATAAATGCAGAAGGAATGGTCACAGGTTTGTGCTATCCAAGAGAGGGTGACATATACACGTTGAAAACCAAGAACTGGTGGACGCTTGAAGGTATGTGTCACATATTCTAGCCCACATACAAAGATGCGGAAACGAGTGTTAAGTACGAAAGAACAGATATGTACATTCTGCGACAAAAAGTATCATAGTGAGTGCTGCTTTTATTAGAATATGACGTCAAATTAAAGATGCTTGTAAACTACATCCTCTTCCTGAGCCAAGACAAATCCATCCCTTCTCTCCTCTACTAACCAAGTCCTCTCCACTTGCCCTCCCACTCCTCTATCCACTCCCTCTCCTCTAATCACAATCTAATTCTTTTTCTTTTGAATCATAAGTCTTCCGACCGGTTTAACGCGGACCGCCAAGAATTCCTCTCCTGTGCCAATTTTTCCGTCTCACTGTAACTAACATTCTCAATTATTTGTTGGATGTATTCCATACTCTGTCTACTCTTACAGTTTTCACCGCCTACAGGTCCCTCTAGTACCATGGAAGTCATTCCCTGTAGTTTATCAGGGGTCCTGTCGTACTGCCCGTTTGTCTTGTCAGTCTCTTCCATATACTTCTTTTTTCGCAGATTCTGCGGAGAACGTCATCTTTCCTAACCTTATCTGTTCACCTAATTTTCAACATTTTTGTGTAACACCACAAATCACATGCTTCGATTCTGGCGTGTTACTGTTTTCCCATTGTCCATGTTTCACTACCACACAATTCTGTGCACCAACCGTATATTCTCAGGAATTTGTTCCTAAAATTAAGGCCTACGTTTGATACTAACAGACTTCTGTTGGCCAGGAATAGCCTTTTTACCAACGCTAGTCTGCTTTTTTTTATGTTCTCTTTCTCCGTCTGTCATGGGTTATTTTGCTGCCTAGATAGCAGAATTCTTTGACTTCACCCACTTCGTGATTTCTTTCCTCTATCTTTGATTTACTCTCAATTCTTATTCTGTACCCATTATACGGTTCATTCCATTCAACAGATACTGTTATTCATCTTCACGATCACTGAGAATAGCAATGTCATCAGTGAATCTTATCACTGATATCTTTCCACCTAGGATTTTCATTCAGCTCTTGAATATTTCTTTTATTACCAACATCGTTTCTCCGATGTATTGAACAGTGTGGGTGAAAGACTACATCCTCGTCTTATAATGTTTTTAATCCGAGCAATTCTTTCTTGGTCTCCTACTCTTATTCTTCCCTCTTGGTTCTCTTACATTTTACAACATATGTTACCCGTCTTTCCCTACTTTTCTCAGAAATTTAAACACATTGAACCATTTTACACTGTCGAACGATTTTTCCAAGTCGACAAATCCTATGAATGGGTCTTGATTTTTTTCAGTCTTGCTTCCATTATCAACCGCAACGTCAGAACTGCCTTTCGTGTTCCTTTACTTTCCCTAAAGGCAAACTGATCGTCAGCTAACAGATCCTGAATTCTCTTTGTCATTCTTCTGTACATCGTTCTTGTCAGTAATTTGGGTGCATGAACTGTTAAGCTGATAGTCCGATTGCTTTCGCACTTGTCGGCTCTTGCAATCTTCAGAATTGTGTGGATGATGTTTTTCCGAAAGTCATATAGTACACCGCCATTCTCATACATTTTACACATCACCGTGAATGGTCGTTTCGTTGCCACTTCCACCAACTATTTTTAAAAGTTCTGATGGAATTCTGTCTATCCCTTCTGCATTATTTGATCTCGAGTCCTTCAAAACTTTCTTCAATTGTGACTATAATACTGGATCCCCTATCACTTCTATATCGACTCCTCTTTCTTCTTCTATCACGTAATCAGACAAGTTACCTTTCTCATAGAAGAATTCATTGTACTCTGCGTTTAACAGCAGAATCCCCATTGCACCCTAATGTTACCGCGTTTACTTTTAATTTCTCTCAATGTTGTTTTGACTACCCTTCTTGTTGTGTCAGTCATACCGACAATCACTTCTTTTCCGATTTCTTCACATTTTTCATGCAGCCGTTTGGCGTAAGTTTCCCTGCACTTTCTGTTTACTAGTGACTTGTATTTCTGTATTCCGGAATTTCCCTGAAAAAAGTTGTATTTCCTTTTTACGCCGATCAGCTGAAGTATTTCTCATGTTACCCATGGTTTGTTCCCGGTTACCTTCACATCCAGCTTGTGTGGTTTCTCTCTTTAGAAGTTTCCATTCCGCTTCAACTGAATTATCTACTGAGCTATTCATTGTCACATTTATCTGCAGCCTCAGAGAACTTAAAATGTGTTTCTTCATGCCTTAGTGTTTCTTCATGCCTTCATGCCTTAATGCTTCTTTGCACATTGTTTCTTCCTGACTAATCTCTTAAGCTTCAGACTACTCTTCATAATTACAGTATTGTCATCTGAGTCTGTATCTGCTCCTGGGTACTCCTTACGTTCCGATATGTGATTTTGGAATATCTGTCTGACCATGATGTAATCTAACTGAAACCATTCCATATTTCCCGGCCTCTTCCAAGTATACCTCCTCTTGTGATTCTTGAATAGTATATCCGCTGTTACTATCTGAAATTTATTGCAGAACTCAATTGGTCTTTCTCCTTGTTCATTCCTATTTGCAAGACCATATTCTCCCATAACCGTTTCTTCATGCTCCTTCTACAACCACATTTCAGCGCCCCATAACTATTGGGTTTCACCGCTTTGCGTACTGAATTACCCATGCAATATTGTCATATACTCTCTCTATGCCTTCATCTTCTGCTTGCGACATCGGCATGTACACCTGAACTATTGTTGTTGGTGTTCGTTTTCTGTCTAATTTAATGAGAACAACCCTATCACTGAGCTGTGCACCATAGCTCACTCTGTGCCCCACCTTCCTTTTCCTAACGAATCCTACTCCCGTCGTACTATTTCCTGCTTCTGTTCCTACTGTTCTATACTTATCCAATTATTAATCCTCGTATTGTTTCCATTTCATCTCACTTTCCCCCAGTATGTCTACATTCATCCTTAGCTTTTCCTAGCTTTCCTACCATATTCACACTGCTCACATTCCACTTCCTGACTCGTAGAACGTTACCCTTCTTTTAGTTAGTTAATCATTTTCTCATGGTCTCCCCCCATTTGCAGTCCCCTCCCAGAGATCTTAATGGAGGACAAGTACGGAATAGGAGAGATTATTGTGACACTTTCTCACTTACAGGCCACATGCACTGTGGGTACACTTCACATGTCTTGAACGCAGTGGTTTTCACTGCTTTATACATCCTCATGTCAGTGAGCACTGCTGATTCTTCCGCCTTTTAGGGGCAGTTTTCCACCTCAAAGGCTAGAAAGTGCCCTGAAACTCTGTCCGCTATTCTGCCCTCTTTGACAAGGCCATTCGCTGAATGAGGGTGACTGCTTATACCGGAAGTCTTCAGCAGCCATTGCTGAATATTTTTATTCTAAATTTAAGTTGTGGCTTCTTTCGAACCTGGGACTGAGGAACTTTCGATTACTAGTCAAAGACGTTACCTCTAGACTGCTTTACTTGCCATTAAAGTGATAGAGACCATGACAACCAAGTATTTTACCTGGGATTAAAGCCATATAGTCCATCTCTATCTAGTTCTCCGTACCTCCGACTTGTCAACAAGCATAGTTAGATATTTGTAAGAAACATGCTGAAAAGCACAATGAATGTAAAAAATCAATATTTTGACGTTTTAAATATCTGTATTACTTGTCAAAACGCACGTGACAATATTGTTGATCGAACTTACAGGCTAAATTTGAATTTGTCAATGAGCATAGTTCACTTATTTTACCACACTTGGTGTAAGGCACAATGTACCCTCAGATTAAAACTTTCATATCACAATTGTCTGTATCATTGTTCTATAACTATACTAAACACATTCTAGCTAAAATAAGACGCTTGCTATATGTCATAATGCTAATTCTATGTCTAAGAATTTGTCAAAAATATGTAAACTTCACCAGGAGAATAATGTTTATGACATTGTTATTTTCATTGAGTCATGTGAAGTGGCACTGTTTGACTTCCTGCCACCGGTGCCGTGTGTTTGGTGTATTTTGGATGGCGCGTTCTGCCATAGGGCTAGCTCTTTGCACAGGGCTCGACCCAAGGACGTCTTGGGCTGTCTTCCAATGGACGTTAGTTCGTGGTCAGCAATCGAGACAGATGTTCAGTTGGAACTATTAGATGACACTCAATATTTTCTATTTTTTTGTGGGGGTGGGGGAATTACCCACTTACTATACCCAAAAATTCATCTAATGAGTAGAAGGAGTTGCCATTAAGAAATTCTTTTCAGACTTTTGATGCTATTAGGTAAGTGACCAAAGACTTTTGTGGCAGCATAATTTACCCCCTTCTGAGCCAAAGTTAGATTTAACCTTGAGTGGTGAAGTTCATCCTTTCTACTAGTGTTGTAACCATGTACACTGCTATTACTTTTGAATTCGTTCGGATTGTTAATAACAGATTTCATAAGTGAATATATATATTGTGAGGCTACAGTGAAGATTTCTAGCTCTTTCAATAAGTGTCTGCAGGATGACCTTGGATGAGCTCCAGCAATTATTCTGATTACACGCTTTTGTCCGCCCCCGGTGGCTGAGTGGTCAGCGCGACAGACTGTCAATCCTAAAGGCCCGGGTTCGATTCCCGGCTGGGTCGGAGAATTGCTCGGCTTAGGGACTGGGTGTTGTGTTGTCCTAATCATCATCATTTCATCCCCATCGACGCGCAAGTCGCGGAAGTGGCGTCAAATAGAAATACTTGCACTAGGGGAGCGGTCTCCCCGACGGGAGGCCCTCGTCATTCGCCATTTCCATTTCCATTACATGCTTTTGTGCAATGAACATTCTTTTACTCAATGATGAGTTACCCCAGAATATAATGCCATACGAAATCAGAGAATGAAAATAGGCGTGGTAAGCTAATTTACTCAGATGTATATCGCCAAAATTTGCAATGATCCTAATAGCATAAGTAGCTGAACTCAAACGTTTCTGCAGATCCTCAGTGTGTTTTTTTTCCAGTTCAACCCCTCATCAATGCATGCACCTAGAAATTTTGAATATTCTACCTTAGCTACCAATTTCTGATCGAAACTTATATTTATTAATGGTGTCATTCCATTTACTGTGTGGAATTGTATATACTGTGTTTTGTCAAAGTTTAATGAGAGCCCATTTGTAGAAAACCACTTAATTATTTTCTGAAAAACATCATTTTCAATTTCCCTAGTTAATTCTTGTCTGTCAGGTGTGGTAGCTATACTTGTATCATCTGCAGAAAGTACCAGCTTTGCATCTTCGTGAATATAGAATGGCAAGTCATTAATATATATTAAGAACAGCAGAGGAACCAAGACCGAACCTTGCGGCACCCCATTCTTGATTGTTCCTCAGTTTGAGAACTCACCAGTTTTTTTGCATATTATGTGAACTGTTTATTTCAACTTTCTGCACTCTTCCAGTTAGGTATGATTTAAACCATTTGAGCACTATCCCATTCATACCACTGTAAGTGAGCTTGTCTAGAAGTATTCCATGATTTACACAATCAAAAGCCTTTGATAGATCACAAAAAATCCCAATGGGTGACTTCCGGTTACTCAGAGCATTTAATATTTCATTAGTGAAAGTATATATAGCATTTTCCGTGGAAAAACCCTTCTGGAAACCAAACTGAAATTTGGTTAAAAAAGTTTATTTTTACAAAGGTGTGAAGCTACTCTACAATACATTACTTTTTCAAGAATTTTGGATAAGGCAGAAGAGAGATTTGGCGGCAGTTGTTGACATGAGACGTATCCCCTTTTTTATGCAGTGGTTTAACAATGGCATACTTTAGTCTATCTGGAAAATCACCCTGCTTCAGACAGCTATTACGTATGTGGCTAAGAATCCAACTTATTTCTTGGGAACAAGCTTTTATTATCCTGCTGGAAATGCCATCAATTCCATTTGAGCTCTTATTCTTGAGAGAGTTTATTATCTTCCCAATTTCAGAAGGAGAAGTGGGTGAAATTTCAATTGTATCAAATGGTGTGGGTAAGGCCTCTTCTATTAACTGCCTTGCTTCTTCTAATGAACATTTAGATCTTATTTTCTCTTCAAAATTTAAAAAATGATTGTTTTCGACTTCCGGCTTGTTGTTTACCAAGTTTCCATTCGCTTTGATGGTGATGCCGTCATCCTGTACTCGGGGTTGTCCTGTCTCCCTTGTAATAATATTCGAATTGTTTTGATTTTGTTATCAGAGGTATTAATCTCAGACATGATGCACATGCTTCTGGACTTTTTAATAACCTTTCTTAGTGTAGTACAGTAGTTTTTATAATATTTGGCTGTTTCTGGGTCATTACTCACTCTTGTTGTTAGATACAGTTCCTTTCTGTGGTTACAAGATATTTTTATTCCTTTAGTAAGCCAAGGTTTTTCCATGGTTTCTTATAATTAGATTTAACTACTTTCTTGGGGAAACAGTTTTCAAATTCTCTTACAAGTGTATCATCAAATAAGTTATATTTTAAATTAGCATCGGGTTTCTTGTACACCTCATCCCAGTCTAACTGCTGAAGACTTTATCTGAAATTTATAATTGTTGAGTCATTAATTGCATGCACAACTTTGGAGGGTAGTTTTGAATTACTGAATGGAGCTACGTCATATACTGTAACTAGCTGAGCATCATGATCAGAAATCCCATTCTCAACAGGACAAGAATTTATGTTTTTAAACCACTCTTGGTCTATAAAAGTGTTATCTATCAATGTGCTGCTGTCCATTCAGTTGTCAGATTGTGATTAGTGTGTGGTGGGTGCTGTTTACAGTTAAAGCCAGTGGCTGGTCTATGTGCATTGAAGATGAAGTCCTGAGTGTATTTTCTTTCCGTCGTTACAACTACAAGACAATGCTCTTTTCTTATGTGACTAGTTTTGCGTTATTGAAGTAAAGCATCACCAGTGGACCGCAATTAAAGATGTTCAGAATTTGATTTGTTTTTAACATAAAAAACAGTTCGTTAACAATTTGTTTGGCTTTACTTACGGTGATTCCAGCTTAGTTTCTCGCCTACATCAGGAAATACCGTCTGTTAGCATGTCTTTGGTGTCTTTTTTCACTAGACACTGAAACTTGGTGCCTATTTTTCCGTTGCTCTGCACAGCTATGCATATCTTACGTTTTACTCAGCGTATATTTTCAAATACCACTGTTTATTCTTATACTTCTAGGTGTGTATTGTCTTTCGTAATGTTGCCAACATAACATTGGTTTAGTTTGCCTCTGAACTACATTTTTAGTGGGTTTTATGTGTAATATTCTATTTAATTACGTTGCTGTGTATTTATGTACGGTGTAAGAGCAATGAAGAAATAGTGATGGAGCATTTTTTTTAATAATCGAGGGAGGGAGAAGCAAAGATGAGTGGACGTAAGTGGGTAATAGTGAGGTGGAGCGTGATTTAGAGGAAAAGAAAGGAGCAAGAACCGACATGAAATTTGGGGGGAGGGAGGGGTGCGGAGGGGAATGTTGGATGGAGAGGGTGAAGAAGGAAAAAGGTTCTTTTCTTTTTTATCTGATATTTTCAATTATTTTATATAGTCTCCGGTTTCCAAAGATAAAATAATTGAAAAAATAATGAAAAACTGTCTTTCTTTATATTTATAGCCCTTACAATGCTGTCTCTCGATGTAATATTTGGATATTGTGTCTTGTGTGCTGCACGTTCTTTCCACGTATCCCATGATAGGTTTTATTCATAACATATACTATGTTGTTATATTGTGTGTGATAAATTTATTAAAAATGTATAACAATGTTTCTTATGACAGTGTATTAATTCTGTAAATATTAGCAGTTCCAGTTTAATGTAATGTATTAACCAATTTTCATAATCTAATGACAAACGATCAGGGTAATAAATAATATATTCAAATGTCTTATGTTTTTTATGTTATACTTTACGACATGTCCCACACCCACAACCATCATTTCATTTTTGGGTCTACGGAACGAAAACTGAATCTAAATCTAAATATCAATGACGATTATTATAAAAAAAATAAATGTAATATGGTAAGTGATATGTACGATGTAAACGCTACATCCCGATACGTTTCTTCGAACTTTGAGGACGGTGGCATCTGGCGCCATGTTGAAGTCATACAGTTCCCAGGTCTGCCGCCTGCAGTCTGGTGTACGGCGTCTAAAATTAGTGTCTTTTGAAAATACGCTTAACGGCAGTAGCACATGTGAGTGTATATTTTTCTTGTATTGCTCATTTTTATGAACTTCCTACGCGTATTGCAAGTAAGTATACTCAGTGTGTACTTTCGTACCTGGTGGTAGAGTGGTCTTGTGGTATCTATATGCAAGCCTTTTTAGTCTCTTTTGCTAACTTTGGCCACAGTTATCTGATGACAATTATTCGAAATGCGACATAAATAAAATGTTTAGCGATGAAGACGGGGTCTAACGTGCTGCTTCCCGAAAGGGAAGGCGTGCCAGTCCCCGGCACGAATCAGCCCGACGGATTAGTGTCGAGGTCCGGTGTGCCGGCCAGCCTGTGGATGGTTTTTAAGGCGGTTTTCCATCTACCTCGGCGAATGAGGACTGGTTCCTCCTATTCTGCCTCAGCTACACTATGTCGGCGATTGCAGCCCAAACACCATCTCCACGTAAGCGTACACCACAATAATACTGGGTTCGGTGTGGAGCGGCGGCGGGGTGGGTGGACACAAAAAATGGTTCAAATGGCTTTGAGCACTATGGGACTTAACATCTATGGTCATCAGTCCCCTAGAACTTAGAACTACTTAAACCTAACTAACCTAAGGACATCACACACATCCATGCCCGAGTCAGGATTCGAACCTGTGAGCGTAGCGGTCACGCGGTTCCAGACTAAAGCGCCTAGAACCGCACGGCCACACTGGGCGGCTTGGGTGGACAGCTGTGGCCTGTTGTGGGGTTGTGAACCACTGAGGGCTACGGCGGGACGAAGCCTCTCCGTCGTTTCTAGGTCCCCAGTTTAACACACAATACACAATGCAAGACGTTTCCAAGTAATTACTACATGCTATGTCTAAATGGTCTCATACCTTAAAAATGGATGGTTCATTAGTTGGATGAGAGTGACTTAATGTCAATTACTCCAGCTTCATTTGCTACTAGCTATACCCGGCAACGTTTTGCTGTGGTTCAGTCTGTTTAAATGGAAAAGTAAGACAAGAGAAATCACATGTTTCTAATACATATGTGAATAGTATATATGTCCTAATCTCCTTCCCTGTCCCTGTCCATCTGTTTCCAAGTTTCTTTGTCCATCTCTCCTCCTACCAACTCTCTCTGTCCATCACCCTCAGCCCCTCTCTTTGTCCATCCCCTCCCCCACCCTCCCTATCTCCTTCTTCAGTCACCTCTTTCCACCTCTCTCTGACCTTGAACCTTGTTTGTTGTTGTTGCAAGTTCAGTTTCTGTAGTAGTAGTAGTAGTCTAATCATAAACAATAAGTCATAAATATAACTTTGTGGTTGCTAACAACGGTTCACTTTTCTATGTTTTTACGCATATTTCTGTATTGAAAAGTAAAGAGTCTATATGTGTCAAAACGTTTGTTACAGTAACGTGTAAAAGTCTGAAGTAAATCAGAAAAGTACACTTTGATATTTTTGGTAACTATGTTTACCCTTTATATATCACATTTGTATATTTTTATACAATATTTATTAAAAATACATGTACATTAAAGAATTAGGTGCCTATTAGGTACTTAAAAACATGCCTGCATTAGAATTCAAGCTTGTGTCAAAATTTACAAGCAATCGGTGGAGAACTTTCGGAGATTAAAGATTTTGAACAAACCATCATTTACATTCTTATTACGTCTCGCCTTTTTAGTATGTACATATTACATGTGTACGACATGGCGATCCAATAGGTACATAAATACACGTGGGTATTAGAATTCAACGCTGTGTCAAAATTTCAAAGCAATTCTGAAGAAGTTTCGGAACTTCGAAATTTTGAGGAAACGAGCATCTACGTTTGTACTTTTATAGAAAATGTAGATGTTGCTAATTGCAAATATTCGAAATTTTTTTTACCTGATTGCTTTAAAATTTGACACAACGTTCTACTGGTATATGCAAGTGTTTTTATTCGCCTATTTTTAAAATATATGTAATACATAAATTTATATACATTTAATAACAGGAAAACGTTGTAGAGAGATCCAAAAAGTTACATTTACGTATATTACACGTCATGAACTAAAGAATTATGTACTTTAAATACGTCTGTGTTAGAATTCAATGTTACTTAAAAATTTTAAAGCGATCGGTCTTGAACTTTCGGTGATTAATGATTTTGAACAAACCAACATTTACATTTTAATGACGTTTCCCCTTTTGTTACACATACATTAAACATATAGCAGATGACGTTCCAGTAAATACGGAAAAGACGTGAGTATTCTAACGCAGTGTTGAGTGAAACTTTCAAACGAATCCCTGAAGAATAATTGGAAGATCTGAGCTTTTGAAGGAACGAACATCTACGTTTGTAATTATGGAGAAACTGTAAATATTCCTTCTTGCAAAACTACGAAAGTTTCAGAATCGATCGAATGCTCTGAAATTTTAACGTGACGTTGCACTGGAACACAAGTGCGTTTTTATATATCTATTTTTCAAATATATGTAGTATATAACTTTTTATAAATTTCATAAAAGGGAAGGTTATTACAAAAAATCTCAAAAAGTTAAATATGTATATTAGATATCGTATATTGAGAAGCAGGTACCTAAAAACACGTTTGTATTATAATGCAATTTTGAGTCAAAATTTTAAGGTAATAGGCCGAGAACTTTTTGAGATACACTATTTTGAACAAACGAACGTATTCATTTTCATTATATAGATTACCTTAAGCTGTTTCACATATGCCATTGCATAATGTGTATTAATTTCATTTACATTAACAAAATGAAAGAGTATCCTTCAATGTCCAGTTGGAATCTCTCTCTTGAAAAGTCTTAAGTTTCCTTACCACCTTATCAATGACATTAGTCGAATACCAATCATCACAAATAACGGATGACATTGAACTCGCATTTTTTTATACTGGGAGACAGTTTTTTCTGCTCACTTGAGTTGGGAAACAGAAACTTACAGCTTAACCAAAAATTTATTTTAAGAAGTTTTTTGACTAGACAAATCTTGTTCTCGAAAACGGGAAGTCAGGCATCCAAGATATGTCTTGGCTTCTAAAGCCAAAACCTATTATATATCACACCTGTACATAAATGACTTCCAAACGCAAACTTGACTCCAAACCATTCGAAACCACCTTCGTCATCTGTAGATTTTTTTTATTTTTTATTTTTTTTTTTACTACAAGTGTCAAATGTTGATGCATTTTTCCGGGAAACGACTGCTCTCTGCAACTTCTTGCAGTAACTGCAACACAAAGTAAAACATTCATGAGTCACCAATAAGTTAAAGATATGATACTGTCAATATTAAAATACACTCATGTTCAGAAAAAAAATCTTGAACGACTAGGAGTAGCACATTTATATTTACATGACATGTAAATTTGTATATTTTGCAGAAATGATTAGCATTTCAGTTATCTCGGTTCAGAATATTTCCTGTTCTCTAGTAGGTACAGGGTCCGCCGTGGGCACTGATAACTTTTCCATGGGTGATGGAATCGAGGCAGATGAGGAGCAAACGGCATCCTGTGGTATAGCCATCCATGCTGCATTCACCTGGCTCCAAAGTTCATCTGTGGTGTTTGGCATTGGGTCACAGCGTTCAGCTCGTCGTTTCACCATGTCCCACGTCTGCCCCCGGTAGCTGAGTGGTCAGTGCGACAGAATGTCAATTCAAGGGGCCCGGGTTCGATTTCCGGCTGGGTTGGAGATTTTCTCCCCTCAGGGACTGGGTGTTGTGTTGTGCTAATCATCATCATTGCATCCCCATCGACGCGCAAGTCGCCGAAGTGGCGCCAACTCGAAAGACTTGCACCTGGCGAACGGTCTACTCTACGGGAAGCCCTAGTCACACGATATTTACATTTACTTACCATGTACCACATATTTTCGACTGGCAACAAATCTTGTGATATGCCGAACTAGAACAAAAGGCTGACATCTTGTGATGTCAAGAAGGCATGTGTTAGTGCAGCAACATGTTGTCGTGCTTTTTCTTGCTCGAAACTGGCGTCCGGGGTGTTGCGCGAAAGGGCATGGCAACGGGTCGCAGGATGTCATTCTCGTAGGTCACACTGCCCTGGACACGCATCAGATGTAATTTGTGTTTCAGCCAATAGCACTCCACACCATAAGGACTTGAGTTGGCGCTGTATGTCTTGTGCGAATGCAGTCTCTGTGATGCCGCTCCACGTGTCTGCGGCCAACCAAATTGCGGCCATCATTTTCAAACAAAGAGGACCTGGGCTCGTCCGGAAACACTAAGTGATGCCATTCCTCTCCCGAGGGACGTGGTTCGATACGCCATTTCGTCTACCATGTACCTGAACATTCGTCAAAGGCAGGTGGAGAAGTTGACGACGCGCTCATATTCCATGCCGTAATAAACGGAGGCGGACTATCACTCCCGATAGTGTACGATACGCTACACTGTTCCACTTTTGCACCAAAGCCGAGGTGGACGCAGATCTGTCCTGTAGTGCCATTTAGGTGAGGTGTCGATCTTCTCGGGGAGGTTGACCTGGATGGTGCGACCTGACACATCTCGTCGTGGTCTACGGTCTTCCGTGATGCATTCTGCACACACCCGTTGCACTGCCGAAACACGTCGTCCCACACGAGCAGCAATTTCCCTGATGAATGCATCACGTTCTCTCATGCCAAAAGCGCGCCCTCTTTGAAACTCACTGATTTCACGGTACGGTTCGTGCGTACGTCTGCGAGACATTCTGAACATCTGTTACATCTGTTCAATTCACAATGATCCGTTACCTTCCGTGTATAGCGACGACGAGGGCCGTAGGCACATTTTACCGGCAGGTGCTGTCGATCCGCGATATCGATCTTGACTTTGAACCCGCCGGCTGAAATGACTCAAATGCTAATCATTTCTGCAGAATATACTAGTGTACATGTCCTGTGAATATGAAGTTTGTCTCTAGTCGTTCATTTTCTTTTTTCTGAACGTGAGTGTATATATTCGTCAGACTTAATCTTTTCTGTTGGATAGGAGCTCAAAAAGTTGTCAGCTACGACGACACAACATCAGTGCCGTCCGCGAGTTCAAGTTCTACCTTTAAACCAAAACCTTCCTACCGCATGAGAAGCTAATGACCCTGCACATGGCCGTTCTAGGAATTTCCTCACCTCGTATTAAATGTCTACTCAAGTTCCCACGACTTTTCAGGCGTGTTTCAGCATGCTATTCCACCTCTTGCTTCATCTCTCGTGAGCAACATGAGACGGATAAGCATACAGTACATGTGTGTTTCACAACTTTTCGCTAACTTATTTTTAAATTCCTTAAAATGTACAAGCAAATTTCTATTAACGCGCGATCTTATTCTACTCAGACGCTGGTTGCACTGTGGCACCGGGCAGCTGCTATTCATTCCCAGTGAGAAAAGTAATAAGTTCACAAAATTTATAATTATGTGCCTTAAATACAAACGGCACGAAATCCACTCGAGTGAGGCACCCACTCATTACACATGGAATTCCACAGGGCGAGCCTTACTCGGAGTCCGGGTTCCATAAAGCCTGGTTTACACAAGTGAATGACCACTAACGGACGAGAATTATAGCGGCTGATTCGTGTGTGCAGACTGCATTCGGTCGCGTTCAGTTCGCATTCGCTTGTGTTCCGCTGGTTGTCAATCTTTAAAGGAATTTCACATCTTTGTGTGAGTGATGGAAAAAATATAATGTGGCAGACAGAAGTATTCAGATGTCACAGGAAACGAAACAGAAGGTTGCCGTGGCACTAAAAGGTACCAGGTGGGGACGTGAAGAAGACGACATGTTTGCGTCAGCAGGGAATAAGCACAAGCTTATAGAGATCCCTTGACTATAGCACTCAATACGACGCATGAATAAGGAAGCTGTTGCGTTTCGATACTCCGTGCAGGTTACTTGTCAACATATCGTTTTCTTCGTGTAATTTCGTAATGTTTGAACCCAGTGTACGTTCCAAATTCCTACTGCAAATCAATGTCAGTGAATGACAGAATGAATCAGATAATTATGTATTGTGTATTTGGATGACCAGTGCAGTTTCCAGTTTTTTGGTAAGAATATTTCGTTGAATGAGTGGTCGTATGTCTGCCCCTGATAGCTGACTGGTCAGCGGGTTGGAACGTCATACCTAACGGCCCGGGTTCGATTCCCGCCCGAATCGGAGATTTTCTCCGCTCAGGTATGGGGTGTTCTGTTGTCGTTATCATCATCATTTCATACCCATCAACACGCAAGTCGGCGAAGTGGCGTCAACTCTAAAGACTTGCATCAGGCGAAAGGTCTACCCGACGGGAGGCCCTAGCCACGTGGTATTCCCATTTTTTTAGTGGTCGTATGTGGTTGCTAAAGATGAAGCTGTTTCGTCAGTATACTTCGAAATAACCTAGTCGACATTGGAGGGGCGTTCAATAAGTAATGCAACACATTTCTTTCTGAAAGCAGGTTACTTTTATTCAGGATTCTGGAACACAATATTATTCAATAGTCTTTAGGTTAAAAAACACTATTCTCCAACAGAACATCTGTTCAGTGCGACGGCCTTACGCCACCTTATTTGGAGGGGCTGAATGCCCGCATGGTACCACTCTACTGGTAGACGTCGGAGCCTAAAGCTTAGATTACACGACGACGTTGGGTAGCGCCACTCGTTGCGAGGAATTAGTTGCACCTAATTGGTCTCATATATGACTGTAGACACGGCGACACCAGTATAAACTTCAGTTTAATCGTTTTGTGGGTCCCTGAGTCGTGTCAGTATTGAAGGTTTTGGCAGCTGCACGTCGCACTGGATGTGATGTAGTTAAATCTTGTTGCGTGGAATCGCTGCATAATAAGAAAATACGAAACATGTTTCGATTCGTAACTGGATGAAGAAAAGACGTCAGCTCGATTGCTCAGCATCCTTGCTGAAATAATTTATAACAGGAGATCCAATAAGTTCTTTTAATTATCTTAGAATGTCACCAGAACTGCTTACGTTTCTTCTACATAGAGTTAATTATCCGATAAGGAATAAAGGTGCTGTAATGCATCAAGCACTGTCGCCAGAATTGAAATTACATATATTGCGAGCACTGCAATCGAGAACACTCGGAATGCTATAAGATACGGTTTTAGTTAGTGATGACGCTATTTCACTAACACCAATAATTATTTACATTAATAGTAAAAATTATTAACATTAGCAACAATAATTATTCGAAGCAGACCGTATTAAGAAGAGAATGGTTTGTAAACTATGCTCTTGAAGATAGATCTGTAAAGTGACAATATTTCAAAATTGTGACATATGTGAACGGGGAGCACTGCAGCGACGTTTTAAATAGATGAATATTGAATAAAGAATGCAGCTTCTTGAGGTTGTATAGTCTTCCCTCCTGTCAACAATATTCCTTAACAAAGAGTTAGCCAACTCGAACGATGGGATTTTAGTCTTGTAGATGAGAGCATTCCTCAGCTAGAATTACATTTCCTTAATTCAGTTGTATATGTGCTCCTAACTCAATAAATTTTTCCCTGCGGCTCAGATATTGTCAGACTATCTATGTTATGATTGCTCATGACAGTCTCAACGGCAGCAATATGTGGCTTATTTTTGTAATCAGCATCACTGAAATCCCACAAACACCCATGCAAAGCATAGATACCCAAAAAGTGAACATGATTCTCCGTTCCCCACTTCATATTTCAGTTTGTCTACACTCTACGAACACACATAACCTCAAAACTCACACAACTAGGGTCGCCAAAGTTGGAACACGCCGAAAGTGTTTAGTTTCACCGAGCTGCGCAAACGCGCGGCGCGTATGCGCAGTGACCGTTAGTGCAGTTGCCTGCAACCTAGTGTCGTCGTGTGAACTAGGCTTAAGGCTTGCCGCACCAATGACCTCCCCACCGTGCACGAACTGCTTTCCGCGGGATGTATCCTTCATTGGGCAAAACATATGGAAGTCGGATGCTCCGATATCTGTGCTGTAGGGTGGAAGGAAGAACGGTCCAATGAAGTTTTGTGATCTCCTCTCGGGTGCACACACTTGCCTGGGACCTTGCGTTGTCATGGAGAAGTAGAACTTCGTTTGCATTTTTGTGGCGATGAAAACGTTGGAGTCGCCTCTTCAGTTTCTTGAGGGTAGCCCGATACATTTCGGAATGTATCGTAGCACCTTGTGGATGCACATTACCAGAACAATTCCTTAAGTCCGTCAGCACGACTTTGCCGGCTCAGAATGTAGCTTCGAACATGGCACGAGTCACAGCTGTGTGTGGTTAGCAGGAACGCGCGAGAGCGGACAGGTTTGCGCGAGCTTGTTGCCGTGATGACTCCCGCCTCGTCCATCGACCCATTGTGGTGTTTGTCACAGACATGCTGCAAGCGCCAAAGATGCCCCGATTTTCCTCCAAAAGAAACTCAGTGACAGCTCTGAGCAGTCACTGGTCGAAAACTCATGTAACTGTAGGGGCTGAAGCGGGAATATTTCACTATGATGCACAACAAATTTTGCATTCTTTCAACCGAAATTAGCCGAGAAAGAATGTGTTGCATTGCTTATTGAAAGGGAGGACGGCGGTTCAATTTCGCGTCCGCGATTTAGGTTATCCGTGATTTCCCTAAATCGCTCTAGGCAAATGCCGTGATGGTTCCTTTGAAAGGGCACGGCCGACTTCCTTCCCTGTCCCTCCTTAATCCGATGACACCGATGACCTTGCTGTCTGGTCTCTTCCCCCCATCAACCTAACCTAACTTATTGAACGCTCCTCGGACAATCCGGACCGGGAGACTTAGGTACACTAAGGGTATCTAGATCAAGATCACATAACAGAGGAAAGTCCACTGGACCTGGTGGTACACCAATTCGATTCTACACAGAGTACGCGAAAGAACTTGTCCCCCTTCTAACAGTCGTGTACTGCAAGTCTCTAGAGGAACGGAAGGTTCCAAATGATCGGAAAAGAGCACAGGTAGTCCCAGTCTTTAAGAAGGGTCGTCGAGCAGATGCGCAAAACTGTAGGACTATATCTCTGACATCGATCTGTTTTAGAATTTTAGAACATGTTTTTTGCTCGCGTACCATGTCATTTCTGGAAACCCAGAATCTACTCTGTAGGAATCAACACGGATTCCGGAAACAGCGATCGTGTGAGACCCAACTCAATTTATTTGTTCATGAGACACAGAAAATATTGGATACAGGCTCCCAGGAGACGCCATTTTCCTTGACTTCCGGAAAGCATTCGATACAGTTCGGCACTGTCGCCTGGTAAACAAAGTAAGAGCCTACGGAATATCAGACCAGCTGTGTGGCTGCATTGAAGAGTTTTTAGCAAACATAACACAGCATGTTGTTCTCAATGGAGAGACGTCTACAGCCGGCCGATGTGGCCGAGCGGTTCTAGGCGCTACAATCTGGAACCGCGCGACCGCTGCAGTCGCAGGTTCGAATCCTGCCTCGGGCATGGATGTGTGTGATGTCCTTAGGTTAGTTAGGTTTAAGTAGTTCTAAGTTCTAGGGGACTGATGACCTAAGCAGTTAAGTCCCATAGTGCTCAGAGCCATAGAGACGTCTACAGACGTTAAAGTAACTTCTGGCGTGCCACAGGGGAGTGTTATGGGACCATTACTTTTCACAATATGTATAAATGACGTAATAGATAGTATCGGAAGTTCCATGCGGGCTTTTCGGATGATGCTGTAATATACAGAGAAGCTGCAGGATTAGAAAATTGCAGCGAAATGCAGGAAGATCTGCAGCGGATAGGCACTTGGTGCAGGGAGTGGTAACTGACCCTCAACACAGACAAATGTAACGTATTGCGAATACACAGAAAGAAGGATCCCTTATTGTATAATTATATGATAGCGGAACAATGGTAGCAGTTACTTCTGTAAAATATCTGGGAGTATGCGTAGGGAATGATTTGAAGTGGAATGATCAATAAAATTAATTGTTGGTAAGGCGGGTACCAGGTTGAAAAATGGTTCAAATGGCTCTGAGCACTATGGGACTCAACTGCTGAGGTCATAAGTCCCCTAGAACTTAGAACTAGTTAAACCTAACTAACCTAAGGACATCACAAACATCCATGCCCGAGGCAGGATTCGAACCTGCGACCGTAGCGGTCTTGCGGTTCCAGACTGCAGCGCCTTTAACCGCACGGCCACTTCGGCCGGCGTACCAGGTTGAGATTCATTAGGAGCGTCCTTAGAAAATGTAGTCCATCAACAAAGGAGGTGGCTTGCAAAACACTCGTTCGACATATACTTGAGTACTTCTCATCAGTGTGGGGATCCGTTCCAGGTCGGGTTGACAGTGGAGATAGAGAAGATCCAAAGAAGAGCGGCGCGTTTCGTCACAGGGTTATATGGTAAGCGTGATAGCGTTACGGAGATGTTTAGCAAACTCAAGTGGCAGACTCTGCAAGAGGGGCGCTCTGCATCGCGGTGTGACTTGCCGTCCAGGTTTCGAGAGGGTGCGTTTCTGAATGAGGTATCGAATATATTGCTTCCCCCTACTTATACCTCCCGAGGAGATCACGAATGCAAAATTAGAGAGATTAGAGCGCGTACGGAGGCTTTCCGGCAGTCGTTCTTACCGCTAACCATACGCGACAGGAACAGGAATGGGAGGTAATGACAGTGGCACGTAAAGTGCCCTCCGACACACACCGCTGGGTGGTTTGCGGAGTATAGATGTAGATGTAGATGTAGATGCAGATGCACATTACTCATAATGACAGCAGAGGTTGATTCGAATTGTGGAATATCTCCTGCATCTTCTTTGGTGAAGGCATTTCGGAAAGCCTTGTCTAGGAACACCACTTTAGTGTCGCTGTCATCAGCAAAATCACAGTTAGTATCGCGCAGTGAATAAAACGACAGCGGCTGAAAAGTTTCACTGGTCTGTTCCTTTCGTTGTTATCTTCCTCTCCACTTTCGAAGGCATGAAATCCGAAGGCTAATTTCCGGCAGAGTGAGTAGCTGGTGTGGCGGGACCTCGGTGACAGGAATCGCATCCCAGCGACACCTCGCCTGCGCTTTGTGAGTGTGAGGGAATCCCAGGCACCAAGCTAGGTGGAGCCGAGCCACGCCTGCCCACGCGGCCGCCGCGAGACAGAAGAAAGGCTGTTGCGTCACGGGCCGGGCCGCTTCCCTTCTCACGCCCTTGCCGCCCCTTCGCCTCGCTGACGACAGCCGGCTAGTGCTTGGCTTTCACCAGCCCCCGTCCGCCGCAATGATTTAACGTCTTCCACGGAGTCGGTAATGAGACGCTCGGATTCTCCCGTGCAGAGTATCCTCCCCCCTCCCACCTCACCGCTCCTCTAACGAGCTCCGCGCGCGCTGGACGCTCCATCGTTTTGCAAAATCAAACCGCGCTAAACTGGCTCGTTAATCGGGCGCTCTCAATGCTGGCTGAGGTCTGTAATTAACAAAGCGTGTAACGGGCGGGTTGCGCTCACTCGGTACTTGACATCACTTGCAGCTAACCGGTTTATGTTGGGTAATAATACGCACAGGAGACAAGTGACCATATATAACTAGGCTCTCACGAAACTAAAAGAAATGTAAGTTGGTAGCAATGATGATACTACTGAGATCTTCGTGCGTGAAATTACCTAGATGGGAGAAACGAAGTGAAATTAAAACTATGCGATTCACAATAAATTTATCAACAAGACAAAACAATGAATTATTTACAAACGCTGACTTAAGTAACTTATAAACTAAATTACACAAGCAAAATAACATACAGAATAGCTTGTGGAACAGGTCCACACATCTAGAGACTTTCCACATTTTCGATAGTGGGTCGATCGTCTCCTAAGCTATTGAAGGACCTGCTAGCTCCATCTTCTTCTTTTTTTTCTAAAAAAAAAAAAAAAAAGAAGAAAAAGAAATAGAATTACAGAGATAAGACAAAATAAATGTTAGCGTCGCTGCCTCCTACATATCTACATATATACTCCGCTAGCCACCAAGCTGTGAGTGGCGGAGGGCACAATTCGGGCCAAAGTCATTATTTCCCCCCTCTGTTCCACTCACGGATCGCGCGAGGGAAAAACGACTGTCTCAACGCCTCAGTAAGAGCTCTTATTTCCCTTGTCTTTGAATGATGAACATTACGCGATTTGAAAGCTGGTGGTAATAATATATGCTCTACATCCTCGGTGAAGATTGGATTTCGGAATTTAGTGAGCAGCCCCTTCTGTTTCAAAAAATGTTTCAAATGGCTCTGAGCACTATGGGACTTAACATCTATGGTCATCAGTCCCCTAGAACTTAGAACTACTTAAACCTAACTAACCTAAGGACATCACACAACACCCAGTCATCACGAGGCAGAGAAAATCCCTGACCCGCTGGGAATCGAACCCGGGAACCCGGGCGCGGGAAGCGAGAGCGCTACCGCACGACCACGAGTTGCGGACCCCTTCTGTTTAGCGCGTCGTCTATGTGCAAGTGTGTCCCACTTCAAACTTCATATGAGATTTGTAACGCTCTCGCGATAGCTAAATGTACCAGTCACGAATCTTGCCGCTCTTCTTTGGATCTTCTCAATCTCTTGAATCAGACCCAACTGGTAAGGGTCCCATAGAGACGAACAATACTCTAAGACTGGACGAACTAACGTATTGTAAGGTATTTCCTTTGTTGAAGGACTCCATCGCTTCAGAATTCTACAAATAAACCGCAATCTGGAGTTCGCCTTACCCCTTACCTGTGTAATCTGATCATTCCATTTGAGATCATTTCGATTAGTCACACCCAGGTACTTGACTGATGTTACTGCTTCCAAAGACTGATCATTTATTTTGTACTCATACATTAATGGGAATTTTCACCTTGTTATACGCAGTAGGTTACACTTATTAATATTGAGAGATAACTGCCAGTTATTACACCACGCATTTATTTTCTGCTAATCCTGGTTGATTTGTTCACAACTTTCTTGTGCCTCCGATGCGGAGGCACTCGTGTTCGATTCCCGGTACCTCCTCAGCTTTTTTCCGAGGTGTTGAGGTCTGGTATATGTTCCACTCAGCCTATGTGAGGCCAAATGAGAAGTTGCTTGAATGAAGAAGCAGCAGCATCATCAGGATTCATCTACCGGAAGTAACAGCTGGAGAGACTGGAGATATGCTGTCCACACCTCCTACGATCTCATAGATCGCTCCTCGTACTCCGCTGTAGGCAGCAGTCGGCCAGTCGGAGCTGGTCTAAAGCCTAATTCGTCGTGAGTCGTGTTTGATTTTTTGCTTTACTTTATGACAAAACTTACAATGATACGTGTTCTCGCAAAGGAAATGCTTTCTTCGGTAATCCCGTAATAACGTCAACAAATCGCAAAAACTACTTTATGTATTTGAAAATGTATTAACATGATAGGTTTGTAATATGTTACTAAAGTAATGGAAGATTGATATATTATTTAACCTCTGGCAGTGCACCCTCATATAAGAAAAAACGTAGTTCGTATTATGCTCTTTTCTTCTTCTTCGTTACAACCTACTCTGTGGTATGTAAAATCAATCAATTTTTAATAGTATGTGCCTTTCTATTAGCCCAGTACTGTTTCATTCTTTATGATCTTGCTTCCGTTTTTTCTTCTGAGTTTTAGATTGTTTGTTTTCATTTGACTTGGAACTTCTCTTTCTTGTGATTTTTTCAGCTTTAACTATGAGCATATTTTCTATGATTTAGAGTTCTCTTAAGTCCTTCTCCATTTCCTCAAACCAGTTTGGTTGATTTTTTTATTGCGGAAGTAGTCAAAAACTTTGGTTATGCATGTTATTTTCTATGTTATTCACTGTATATTATTTTATTATAAGGAGTGTTCAAATGAAAAAGCACGTAACTTTATAACAAAAAAACTGGATGAAGTTTGGATATGCCAGTTTGGGTTAACGCAGTGAGACGTATAGAGAGACGAATGTAACGTCTCCCCCTAAAATATTCAAAGCGGTTTGCACTCAGCAGGCAAGATGACGCTCACCGTCTTTTTCGACTGCCGAGATTCGATACTGATCGAATTCCTCGAGCACGGAAAAACCATTAAACAACGACGCGTACAGTGAGACACTCTGAGGGAAGCGCTTCAAATTGAGCAACGAACTGAAAGATATAGGACACCCACAGGACAGGAATTATGGGAACAGTGGAATAGTTGTGCTGAGGCCTGTCTCTGCGATTACTTTTCAATAAAGACCTGCATAGTATTGTTTCGTAATTTTTGTTTTGACCACCCGTCATACGAGACACTGTGCACTACGGAGAGGTCTAGTAATAACGTTCAGCGAGTGTAGCTTGCAAAAGCAGCTGTTTTAAGATTTTAAACATGACTGCAACAGCAACTGTTGAATTTCTTCACGATAAAGGATGACAGCCAAAAACAGTTGCAGGATAATCTCCATTACACGATGTAATTTCAGATTTTTTACTTCTGATGAAGGTATATTTATATGTACCGAAACCTTGGTCAAGAAATTTTAATAAATTTTTATCCTGCAACTGTTTTTGGCTGTCATCCTTTATCGTGAAAATGCAGCTGTGTAACGTTTCTCTTCCTCCCACATACATACCCAACAATGTAGGCACCCATTTGACCATCTAAATTTAAGCTTCATGTGATTGCCATAAAACTAATAAGTGAAATGCCGGGATTGGTTCTCTAAAAACGGCACCGCTCATGTTCTTCCCCCATCTGTTCCCAATCAGAGCTCCGTCACTAATAACATCACTATCGACGAGACGTTAAATCCCAATCCTTTTTTTCGATTTGCATCTCACAAGTGGCGATGACGAGAAAATCAAAGAATTTAGTACTGATGTATAAGATTACAAACAGGCATTCTTCTCTCTGACAATTCGCGAATGGAACAGGAAAGTGGTTCATTAAAAGCACCTCCGCCTCATCTCATTTGGGGACTTTCCGAGTATACATGTAAGAGGTTAATGCCGGAAGTAACGATCCATTGTGCATATCCTCTGTACAACTAGTGTCGGATTTCTGATCACAGTCGAGTGGTTTTCTCGGCATTTTTTCTTGGTTACCTCGTATGTCGATCTAAACATGTCCGTGTTGAGCATTTTTTACTTCCTTAAAATGTAATGTGTGATACAGAGAACTGCCGACTGCGAAGGTCAAGGGCCTGTGAAAGTTGAAGCCCCTTGCAATTTATCACCTAAGAGGTAGCGAAAGGGGCAAATGTTGATGACGAAATTCGACCCTCAGTCTGTAGCAAAAATGATTTGAGGATCCAGTTGAAGAACGAAATCGTGAAGTACCGAGGGGTATTCATAGACCAGTTACAAATCTCTTTTTCCGGAAAGTTGCTGTACTTTGTTTCGTGAAACTGAGACTTGGTGAAACTGAGACTTGGCTGCATCAGAATTTCTGCACCATGGTTTTACTGGCAGCTGTGACAAACTGAGCTCTGTTAGAAGCGATGCTCAGGCATATCAGAGTCACTGGCATTTCTGGCAGCTCATTGCCCGGGAAGTGTTTAGCAAGCAGGTTGATTTTATTCAGGATTCCAACACACCATGTTGTTCCCCATTCTTCCGGCTATGAAACTCTATTTTTCAACATTATCTCCGTTAAACGCGACGACCTTCCGCCAACTCACCGCGAGGGCCAGTGTGTGCGTATGGTTTCACTCTACTTTTCTACGTCCGAGCCAACGTCTTGCTGCATGTGTCCACCCCGTCACCCACGTACTGCTTCCCGCGGAATGCATCCTTCATTGCGCCAAGCAGGTGGACGTCGGAAGGTGCAAAATCTGGGCCGTAGGGTGGATGAGAAAGAACAATCCAATGAAGTTTCGTGAGTTCCTCTCGAGTATGGAGACTTGTATGAGGCCTTGTGCTGTCGTGGATGAAAAGTTCGTTTGTAGTTTTGTGGCTAAGAACACACTGAAGTCGTTTCTTCAATTTCCTAAGAGTAACACAATTCACTTCAGAGGTCATCGTTGCACCAGCTGGAAAACATCAAATTGACAAAGTCCTTCAGAATCTCAGAAGACCGTCACTATGATCTTATACACTCTGAACTTTTTCTTTGAAGGAGAGGCGTTGTGGTGCTGATCCATCGATTGCCCTTTTGTTTCCGGTTCGAAGTTATGAATCCATGTCTCATCACCTGTGCCGGTGTTAGACAAAAAATTTTCACGATCAGCCTCGTAAGTCGCAAGCAACTGCGTGCTGATGGTCCTCCTTAATCTTTATGGTTGAGGAAACCAGCGGGCGCATATCTTTGAGAACCCCTCCTGTGGGGGAATATGTCAGGAGACAGCCGGCACGCGGGAGATGAGACAGGTTTCAGACTCCTTGTTGCGATGTTGACCGACCTGCCGCCCGACGACACACCGTGCGTTTGGTCACTACCAGGTCTCCGTAGAGTTCTGCAAGCGCCTGTTAATATCTGCTACGACCTGGTTTTCCGTCAAAAGAAACTGCCTCCGACGCAGAAGTTCTTTTGAGGGATACATACAGCGCCATGCCCTGTCAGAATGTCATCGAACTGTAGGGGCCAAGCGGGAATATTTCACGATGTCCCACAACAAATTCCACATTTGTCAACTGAAAAAATGGCTCAAATGGCTCTGAGCACTATGCGATTTAACTTCTGAGATCATCAGTCGACTAGAACTTAGAACTAATTAAACCTAACTAACCTAAGGACATCACACACATCCATGCCCGATGCAGGATTCGAACCTGCGACCGTAGCGGTCGCTCGGTTCCAGACTGTAGCGCCTAGAACCGCACGGCCACTCCGGCCGGATTTTCAACTGAAACTGGACGAGAAAAGAAAAAGGGCCATCTTATTGTGTTACTTACTGAGCGCCTTCACACACTGTGTACTTTCAAATCACACACAAATTTAATAATGTTCTCTACGTAGAAGTTGTAAGGTGGATATAATTTCGAACCCTACAAGCACTCATCCACATACTTTGCCGTGATGTACAAACACAACTAGGTACCATGTGATAGGTTGTACATCGTATATATGAATATATAAAGGAGACTGAATTCACGTACGCCTTGTAAATAATTGTTAACGCTTATTGCATGAAAAGTTACGGAGTGTCTTTATTATCAGAACGTAATGAATGATTGCCTACACATCTATCTACATCTACATCCATACTCCGCAAGCCACCTGACGGTGTGTGGCGGAGGGTATCCTGAGTACCTCTATCGGTTCTCCCTTCCATTCCAGTCTCGTACTGTTCGCGGAAAGATGGATTGTCGGTATGCTTCTGTGTGGGCTCTAATCTCTCTGATTTTATCCTCATGGTCTCTTCGCGAGATATACGTAGGAGGGAGCAATATACTGCTTGGCTCCTCGCTGAAGGTATGTTCTCGAAACTTCAACAAAAGCCCGTACCGAGCTACTGAGCGTCTCTCCTGCAGAGTCTTTCGCAATTACTAAATGATCCTGTAACGAAGCGCGCTGCTCTCCGTTGGATCTTCTCTATCTCTTCTATCAACCCTATCTGGTACGGATCCCACACTGCTGAGCAGTATTCAAGCAGTGGGCGAACAAGCGTACTGTAACCTACTTCCTTTGTTTTCGGATTGAATTTCCTTAGGATTCTTCCAAATGAATCTCAGTCGGGCATCTGCTTTACCGACGATCAACTTTATATGCTCATTCCATTTTAAATCACTCCTAATGCGTACTCCCAGATAATTTATGGAATTAACTGCTTCCAGTTGCTGACCTGCTATTTTGTAGCTAAATGATAAGGGATCTATCTTTCTATGTATTCGCAGCACATTACACTTGTCTACATTTAGATTCAATTGCCATTCCCTGCACCATGCGTCAATTCGCTGCAGATCCTCCTGCATTTCAGTACAATTTTCCATTGTTACAACCTCTCGATACACCACAGCATCATCTGCAAAAAGCCTCAGTGAACTTCCGATGTCATCCACAAGGTCATTTATGTATATTGTGAATAGCAACGGTCCTATGACACTCCACTGCGGCACACCTGAAATCACTCTTACTTCGGAAGACTTTTCTCCATTTAGAATGACATGCTGCGTTCTGTTATCTAGGAACTCTTCAATCCAATCACACAATTGGTCTGATAGTCCATATGCTCTTACTTTGTTCATTAAACGACTGTGGGGAACTGTATCGAACGCCTTGCGGAAGTCAATGGCCCTTTTAGTCTCGTGGACGAATAGCGCGAGCTGGATTTCACACGATCGTCTTTTTCGAAACCCATGCTGATTCCTACAGAGTAGATTTCTAGTCTCCAGAAAAGTCATTATACTCGAACATAATACGTGTTCCAAAATTCTACAACTGATCGAAGTTAGAGATATAGGTCTATAGTTCTGCACATCTGTTCGACGTCCCTTCTTGAAAACAGGGATGCCCTGTGCCCTTTTCCAATCCTTTGGAACGCTGCGCTCTTCTAGAGACCTACGGTACACCGCTGCAAGGAGGGGGCAAGTTCCTTCACGCACTCTGTGTAAAATCGAACTGGTATCCCATCAGGTCCAGAGGCCTTTCCTCTTTTGAGCAATTTTAATTGTTTCTCTATCCCTCTGTTGTCTATTTCGATACCTACCATTTTGTCATCTGTGCGACAATCTAGAGAAGGAACTACAGTGCAGTCTTCCTCTGCGAAACAGCTTTGGAAGAAGACATTTAGTATTTCGGCCTTTAGTCTGTCATCCTCAGTTTCAGTACCATTTTGGTCACAGAGTGTCTGGACATTTTGTTTTGATCCACCTACCGCTTTGACATAAGACCAAAACCTCTTAGGATTTTCTGCCAAGTCAGTACATAGAACTCTACTTCCGAATTCATTGAACGCCTCTCGCATAGCCCTCCTCACACTACATTTCGCTACGCGTAATTTTTGTTTGTCTGCAAGGCTTTGGCTATGTTTATGTTTGCTGTGAAGTTCCCTTTGCTTCCGCAGCAGTTTTCTAACTCGGTTGTTGTACCACTGTGGCTCTTTTACATCTCTTACGATCTTGCTTGGCACATTCTCATCTAACGCATATTGTACGATGGTTTCGAACTTTGTCCACTGATCCTCAACACTATCTGTACTTGAGACAAAACTTTTGTGTTGAGCCGTCAGGTACTCTGTAATCTGCTTTTTGTCACTTTTGCTAAACAGAAAAATCTTCCTACCTTTTTTTAATATTTCTATTTACGACTGAAATCATCGATGCCGTAACCGCTTTATGACCGCTGATTCCCTGTTCTGCGTTAACTGTTTCAAATAGTTCGGGTCTGTTTGTCACCAGAAGGTCTAATATGTTATCGCCACGAGTCGGTTCTCTGTTTAACTGCTCAAGGTAGTTTTCAGATAAAGCACTTAAAAAAAATTCACTGGATTCTTTGTCCCTGCCACCAGTTATGAACGTTTGAGTCTCCCAGTCTATATCCGGCAAATTAAAATCTCCACCCAGAACTATAACATGGTGGGGAAATCTACTCCAAATATTTTCCAAATTATCCTTCAGGTGCTCAGCCACAACAGCTGCTGAGCCAGGGGGGCCTATCTCATCCAATTACCATGTCTGAGTCTGCTTTAACTGTGACCTTCACCCAAATCATTTCACATTTCGGATCTCCGTCAATTTCCTTCGATACTATTGCACTTTTTATCGCTATAAACACGCCTCTCCCTTCACTGTCCAGCCTGTCTCTTCGGTATACATTCCAATCTGAGTTTAGGATTTCATTACTGTATATGGGCGTTGTTACCGTTTATTAATGAGAGCAGTTCTGGGACCTTTCTATAGACGCTACTGCAGTTTACTATTAGCACATTAATATTGTTATTCCCTGTTGGATTTTTACTCCTGCCTTGCCGCGTCTCAGGAGGCGTCTTGTCGGGCCTAGGGAGGGAATTCTCTAACGTAAAAAACCCCCATGTGCCCTCCACACGTACTCCGCTACCCTTGTAGCCGCTTCCCGGCGTGTAGTGCACGCCTGGCTTATTCAGGGGGACCCTACATTTCTCCACCCGATAGCGGAGGTCGAGAAATTTGCACCCCAGATCTCCGCAGAATCGTCTGAGCCTCTGGTTTAAGCCTTCCACTCGGCTCCAAACCAGAGGACCGCGATCGGTTCCGGGAAACTAGAAACTACTAGTAGAGGTTGGAACGACAGTGGAAATGTAACGGCAGGCGGAACACAAGCCCTGGGTGGAAGGCCCACACAGGTGTGTTGGTCCTGTTTAAACACAGGAAGTAGCGAAAAATGGTTCAAATGGCTCTGAGCACCATGGGACTTAACTTCTGAGGTCATCAGTCCCCTAGAACTTAGAACTACTTAAACCTAACTAACCTACGGACAACACACACATCCATGCCCGAGGCAGGATTCGAACCTGCGACCTTAGCGGTGGCGCGGTTCCAGACTGTAGCGCCTAGAACCGCTCGGCCACTCCAGCCGGCGGAAGTAACAAGACGGACGTTGGGATACCTGAGCGCTGGAGCACAATTGAGTCGCGACTGGGTGGTATTGTAGCCCGACGGGAAGGATTATTCTTCTGAACCACGATAATCTTGGATGCAGCTGAGAGGAACGAGGAAGCGTCACCTTGGAAATCACTCAGGTTGGGCTATTTTCGAGGATTTTTACTCAGAAGCGTACCGTTATACGAGTATAGATGTTTCCTCGCAAACTTTCCGCGCTGGACGACAAAAGACTAAAATATGGATGGTCAGCGTTCGGAAGAATCTCTAGAGACGGAGAATATTCCGTGGTTTCGGGAATATGATTCGTTTTCGGAATTACGAGGGTGGGCAGCCGAGCCTTGCTGGGAAGCCAGAGGCGCAGAAACGAGGTCTTCTATTGTGAGCGCCCGTGTGTGACGGTCGCTTGGTTTCAGCTTTGTTGATACAGAAGAACTTGCTGTCTTTGCTCTCAGGAGAGTTTATAGTTAGAACAATTAGGCACTGCACTGTTGTGAACCTATACGCTTCTGGACTGCACCTTCGGGTTGGAAGTCGTCGTTGAGCACTCAGCACTCAATAATTGAAAGCACTTCTTCTGCCTATACTTACATTGAGACGTTATCTGAACACCGTCCTTGAGGCTGGGAGTTGGTGTTTCTTGTCTGTAGAACACAGAGAGGAGAAGACAGTAGTCAGAGGACCGCCTTCTGCCGTCCTAGTGTTTGAAAGAGTTTTATTTTGTGGCTGGATTTCTTCCATCGCTTCGGCTTATTAGGGCTATAAAGCTAAACAGCTGTGATCAAGTTAGTTTATTTCCATTGAGGCTCCACACCACTGCAGATCACCTTTGAGGGTAGTGTCTTCTAGAGTTGGTACGTAGATAATGTCAGTCATTTCGCGTTATTTATGTTTGATCGCGTGGCCATAAAAATGGGGCAGAGTTGGGCAATTGATACATAATTTTACTTAGCAAATATAGACATTCGTCATAAAGGGTGTTTTTTTTTAAATCTGCAACAAACCTATAATAAGAAACAACGTTTATCACTTAGTAGTGTTAGTTGCTTACATCATTCATTTATGTTTAGATTGTAGTTTATGGAATTAAGAGATGCTAACATCTGCTTCAGGTGGTAGTCAGACAGGGCCAAATCATCATTTTAGCGTTTATTATTTTCCTTTGCGCACATTCATTTTACACGCTCATTGGGTAGCATCTTGGAAAGTGCAATTTTATTCTGTACTATCTTTCCTGGAGAAATAGTGTAGTGAATAGGAGAATAGATTTGAGGTCGATAACTTGGGTGTCCCTGATGAGAAACTCACCGTGTCTATGTCGTGGGTTCAGAAGTAAAGTCGAGGGAACACATTTATGGACGGTGGTCGAAAAAGCTACATTCAAATGTGCTGATGACGATTTTCATTAATATTTCAGATTACGACACTCGTTCTTCGATGTGGGCGCATCAGATTGCTCCTCTTGGTTTCTCTTACTGAGATTAAAGACCTCGATTTCTCCGTCATGATCCTCGGCGCTGCTCGGCAGAAGCTGCCGGCTAGCGCGCTCCGGTATTTGGCGCACCCGCGTATTGCGTGGAGGCGGGCAGGCAGCTAGCTTTCAGCTGCTACCAGGTGCGCGTCACTGACCCAGTAGCCGGCAGAGTCCGCCCCCGACGGTCACGACAAAGCCCCACTCACTTTCGCTGGAGGCGCCCGCCGGCGAAATGAAGCAGCAGAATGCACTGGCAGTAAACGATCCGTCGGCTTTCATTAACACACACGGTGGCCGCCTCCGTCTCTCTCTACACTTGCAAGACTGTGAAGAGAGAAGCTGTGGAGCATTTGGTGTTATAGCACGATTGTTATTACATGTTCCTGTTCGGAGAAAGTGGGACACTAAGGCCGAAAAATGTGATCACAATGACATTTTATTCCATTGATTAGGGACACGATACTGAATAAATAATTAGATTTATGGACGCGTACATGGATGTGACTGTGGGAATTTAGTGTGGTGTAACGCCACCGATCGCTGCAATCAGAGCCGCTACACGTCGTCGAACAGAATCAAAGAGTAGCTGAACATACTGCTGGATGTCACTCTGCCACGTGGTTTGTCAGAGCATCCACAAAGTTTCATCTGTGGCTGCAGGAGTACCTGAACAAACAAGCTGCCGACCAACTATATCCCAGACATGTTCGATGGGCGACATTGTACGAGTAGAAGAACGGGCAGGCTACGGAAAAAAAAGGATTGCTCATATCTCACTACATGCGACTGGACGTTTTCTTGCTGAAATCTGGCATGTTGAACGGCCTGCAGAAGGATCAGTGTCTCGGGCTGTAAAACCTCCCAGACATAGTTCTAGCTCTTCAGATTGCCCTCAAGACATAGGAGGCAAGATCACGTCTTATAGGCAATGGTGCCTTGAACCATTACATCTGATATACGTTGCTACACCGCTCAACAACACAGTTTGTCCCATTGCCTGCATACGCAACCATCACTGTAGGACAAGTCGAAATGGGGCCCATCTGAAAGGTACTATCTTTATTATTTAGCAGGAAATATGTTCAGTTTAAGATACTGATGTTGGATAGGGAGGAGTTTAAAAGTGTATTACCTGTAAGCATACAGCTGAGGACTATGTCTGTCGCCGTTTGACGTCAGGTTTCGCTACAGGCAATAATCCTGCAATTGTTCAACAATCATCCCGCAGCTGAGGTTATCGAAATTCAGGAAAGCCAATTCACGCTATCACAACTGATGGAAAATGCTTTCCTATTCTAATTACACATCGAAATTGTCGTCAAAAAAAAAAAAAAAAAAAAAACAACACTTGTATTCAATAGGTCATCATGCAACACATGTACTGGTGACTAGGCAGAATCATTGCCTAAAACATTGAACCAGGAGAGAGCGTCAGCAGTTTAATGTGCATTCTCCTTGATGTGTGATCATGAGCTACCGAACTCAAAGACACTCTTACCACCGTTCATCCCTCCCTCTCCCCACCATAGGTGCAGATAGAGGATTATTCAAATGGCCAGCTGCTACCGCTTTCTGGCGCCAAACCTTGCTTTGCACCTTTCGAGCTGGTGGAAAAGTGGGTGTTCGCCATCCACTACCAGCTGCCTCCAATAGTGCGCCTGTGGGCGATCGTAGATGCACGGTCCAGGTGGCAGCCCTGTTCTAATGATGCCAGCATACGCACAACTCTGTAACACCCCGTGAACAAAGCGAGATAAATGACGGTTGCCTCAAGTGCAACGTGTTTGCCGGCCGGGGTGGCCGAGCGGTTCTAGGCACTACAGTCTGGAACCGCGCGACTGCTAGGGTCGCAGATTCGAATCCTGCCTCGGGCATGGATGTGTGTGATGTCCTTAGGTTACTTAGGTTTAAGTAGTTCTAAGTCTAGGGGAATGATGACCTAAGATGTTACGTCCCATAGTACTTAGAGCCGTTTGAACCATCTAGTCAAAAATTGAGATTGTTGTTGTTGTTGTGGTCTTCAGTCCTGAGACTGGTTTGATGCATCTCTCCATGCTACTCTATCCTGTGCAAGCTTCTTCATCTCCCAGTACCTACTGCAGCCTACATCCTTCTGAATCTGCTTAGTGTATTCATCTCTTGGTCACCATCTACGATTTTTACCCTCCACACTGCCCACCAATACTAATCTGGTGATCCCTCGATGTCTCAGAACATGTCCTACCAACCGATCCCTTCTTCTAGTCAAGTTGTGCCACAAGCTCCTCTTCTCCCCAATTCCATTCAATACCTCCTCATTAGTTATGTGATCTACCCTTCTAATCTTCAGCAGTCTTCTGTAGCACCACATTTCGAAAGCTTCTATTCTCTTCTCGTCCAGACTATTTATCGTCCACGTTTCACTTCCATACAGGGCCACACTCCATACAAAGACTTTCAGAAACGGCTTCCTGACATTTAAATCTATACTCGATGTTAACAAATTTTACTTCTTTACAAACGCTTTCCTTGCCACTGCCAGTCTACATTTTATATCCTCTCTACTTCGACCATCATCAGTTATTTTCCTCCCCAAATAGCAAAACTCCTTTACTACTTCAAGTGTCTCATTTCCTAATCTAATTCCCTCAGCATCACCCGGCATAATTCGACTACATTCCAATATCCTCGTTTTGCTTTTGTTGATGTTCATCTTATACCCTCCTTTCAAGACACTGTACATCCCGTTCAACTGCTCTTCCAAGTCCTTTGCTGTGTCTGACAGAATTACAATGTCATCGTCGAACCTCAAAGTTTTTATTTCTTCTCCATGGATTTTAATACCTTCTCCGAACTTTTCTTTTGTTTCCTTTATTGCTTGCTCAATATACAGGGAGAGCGTAAGGGAGGAATTGACAGGAATGCGGGAAAGAAATACAATAGAAGAAGAATGGGTAGCTTTGAGGGATGAAATAGTGAAGGCAGCTGAGGATCAAATAGGTAAAAAGACGAGGGCTAGTAGAAACCCTTGGGTAACAAAAGAAATATTGAATTTAATTGATGAAAGGAGAAAATATAAAAATGCAGTAAATGAAGTAGGCAAAAAGGAATACAAACGTCTCAAAAATGAGATCGACAGGAAGTGCAAAATGGCTAAGCAAGGATGGCTAGAGGACAAATGTAAGGATGTAGAGGCTTATCTCACTAGGGGTAAGATAGATACTGCCTACAGGAAAATTAAAGAGACCTTTGGAGAAAAGAGAACCACTTGCATGAATATCAAGAGCTCAGATGGAAAACCAGTTCTAAGCAAAGAAGGGAAAGCAGAAAGGTGGAAGGAGTATATAGAGGGTCTATACAAGGGCGATGTACTTGAGGACAATATTATGGAAATGGAAGACGATGTAGAAGAAGATAAAATGAGAGATACGATACTGCGTGAAGAGTTTGACAGAGCACTGAAAGATCTAAGCCGAAACAATGCCCCCGGAATAGACAACATTCCATTAGAACTATTGACAGCCTTGGTAAGGCCAGTCCTGACAAAATTCTACCATCTGGTGTGGAAGACGTATGAGACAGGCGAAATACCCTCAGGCTTTAAGAAGAATATAATTAATCCAATCCCAAAGAAAGCAGGTGTTGACAGATGTGAAAATTACCGAACTATCAGTTTAATAAGTCACAGTTGCAAAATACTAACGTGAATTCTTTACAGACGAATGGAAAAACTGATAGAAGCTGACCTCGGGGAAGATCAGTTTGGATTCCGTAGAAATGTTGGCACACGTGAGGCAATACTGACTCTGCGACTTATCTTAGAAGAAAGATTAAGGAAAGGCAAACCTACGATTATAGCATTTGTGGACTTGGAGAAAGCTTTTGACAATGTTGATTGGAATACTCTCTTTTAAATTCTAAAGGTGGCAGGGTAAAATACAGGGTGCGAAAGGCTATTTACAGTTTGTACAGAAACCAGATGGCAGTTATAAGAGTCGAGGGGTATGAAAGGGAAGCAGTGGTTGGGAAGGGAGTGAGAAAGGGTTGTAGCCTATCCCCGATGCAATGTCACCGCCAGACACCACACTTGCTAGGTGGTAGCCTTTAAATCGGCCGCGGTCCATTAGTATACGTCGGACCCGCGTGTCGACACTATCAGTGATTGCAGACCGAGCGCCACCACACGGCAGGTCTAGAGAGACTTACTAGCACTCGCCCCAGTTGTACGGACGACTTTGCTAGCGACTACACGGGCGAAGACTCTCTCATTTGCCGAGAATATAGATAGCATAGCCTTCAGCTAAGTCAATGGCTACGACCTAGCAAGGCGCCATTAACAGTATATTGCATGTATCTAAAGAGTCTAACTTGTATCGCCAAGAGTGATGTACACCAATGATGGATTAAAGTTAAGTATTCCAGCAGCTACGTACTTTTCTTTATAGCATTCATTACGTATCCTGTTTCAGACCTCACGCCAGCCTGCGTGAGTTTAACGCGTGCATTTCGGCCTTCTCTAGCTATACAAGAGCAGTGCAGTTTACACCATGCAATGTTCAGTTTTCTGTGAGAGCCAAATGATTGACACCTTTTAGTGCCAGTTTAGCACCCAACACGTACCTGTAAGTCATGGTAGAAAAACAAAGTGTGTGGTTTGGTACAAATTTGTAGTCACACACTGCTTGTACGTGTTACAGCTAAAAACCAATGTATGAAATGGCATATGAAAGAAAAACAAAGGAATCCTCTCTTCTAATTGATAGTCTGTTGAATATGTTCTTCCTCTAGTGCAGGCGACAGAACTTAACACAGGTCTGTGGAAGCAACTGACCACCTGGCCCAATGGAGTGATTTGTGTATATGTAATATGCTCGATATCAACAATCAGACACTAGTTGTTTCTCAATGTATCGGAGGAGTGAAACACTGTAAAATGTTGTAGGAGGATCTATTATAAGGAGTTGAATGACTGGTTAAAGTTTTGATGCAGATATTCATAGTTCTTATCTACTCTAGACGTTACAAATTAAGGATAAGGAGTGCCCTCAGATGTACTAAATGACTGTACAGGTGCTGATCTGTATCGGTACTTCATGCATCTGAAATAAATGAGGTGTTCTTGTGCATGAGAATTTATAATTTGAACGTATGGAATACTCTCAGACTACACTGATTTTGCCCACAAAACTAGTAGAAATCTGCTGTATCATTTGTCATGGAATGATGAATGGTTTTATTATTATTGTCACGATTGTATGTTTAGGTGTTACTTCAAGTTCTGTGTTATATCATACTTGACAACCTCTAATTATGAAGTAGACACCAATTGAATTATAGATCGTTGTGGAACCTAGAAGTGATAGTAATTTTCCTGACATGTGAGGAGATTGCGTGAAACAGGCTATTCCGTGATTACGAAATTGCTTCTAAAAGTAGAATGCAAGAATCTGCAGCTGTTGTGAATGATTGTCTGCTGCATGACAGAAACTTTACGCTCAGGCCGCAAGAGGCGACTTATGAAGCAAAAAATGTCTAATGTCGTAACACACACAGTACTTGTTTTCGACGTATTTTAGGAATCTCATAGTATTCTGTACTGGGTGACACTAGGAGGTTCTCTTACTACATATGCCCTCACGATCTGTTTCGTAAACGCCAATATGATACAGCATCGCATTGGTAAAATGGGACCTATCGTAGTGTACAAAACTATAATGTCCGCTTGAATGATAGATTCCTGTTGTTGAACATAAAATGTTTGAGTATTTTTCTGGCATATGAGCGTGAAAAGCTTAATTCTGTAATATTTCACATGTATGAAATGTTTGTAATACATTTGTGCATGACAGTTTCTTTACAGGCAGTGATAGAATGTAAAGGACACTGCCAAGCCACGTAATTTAGTCCATTAAACTGAAAGAAATCACTCTGTAATCGATGGCAGTGCTGTAATGTTTTTTTTTCCCACTTTGGATGTCACGTTGGATGTCACAAAATAGTGGGGGGCAGGGGGAAAGAGAGATGCAAATTTCATGCTGCAATCGAACATAAAAACTACGCCGGTTTTATATGTATAGCTACAAGAAAATGAACTGTGCCTATTTTCGTAGAAAGAGGACACTTATTATAATCGTGATTGAGTTTTCTTTTTTTAATACATCTCGCTTATAGGAAGTTGAATAAAAACGTTCTTCATCGCAGCAGAATGGTATGCGGTTGCAGTTGGAAGGTGGACTTAGTCTGTGTGGTCACCGAGGCAGCTATGGTTTGGCCAGAGGGTGGTGTGGCGTGACACGATTTTAGACAAACAAGTTGAACTTGAGGTGGCCGTCAGTTATCTCACTTTTTTCAGGGGATGGAATGTGCAGCTGCAGTCGTCCCAAGGCCAGCTGGATGTGGATGGTGACAGCCGACTCATCTGTCTGAGAAGCCAGTAAGGTGCAATCCAGGGTGTGGTGCACAAAAATGGTAGCAGCTGGCCATTTGGGAAAGCCTGTATCTGCACCTCCGGCAGGGATAGGGAGGGATGAGGGGAAGTAAGAATGGTTTGATTGTTCAACAAGGAAAATGCATGTTCAACTGCCGTCCCTCTCTCCTAATGCAATCTTTTGGGACAACGATTTTCCCTAGTCACCAGTATATGTGTTGCACTATGACCTGTTGATTTCAAGTGCTTTTTTTCACAACAATTTCGATGTGTAATTAGAACAGGGAAGCATTTCCCATCAGTTGTAGTGGATGTCGGCTTTCCTGAATTTCGATTACCTGAGCTGCAAGGTGATCGTCAAGCAACACAGGGGGGAGGCGTCTGTAACGAAACCTGACATCAAGCAGTGATAGTCACAGTCCTCAGCTGTATGCTTGCAGGTTATACACTTTTAACCTCCTCACTGTCCAACACCAGTATCTCATCAGCTGAACATATTTCCTACCAAAAAATAAAGGTAGTACCTTCCACACCAGCCTTTCTCCCACCAGCTTGTAGGTCAAGGGTAGAGTTTGAGTATGTCTACCACCAGTTTCGAGTGGTATTGTGAATTTTTTCCCAGCAGGTTAACCCTAGTTATACGGCATCATCAATATTTGAACCCCATTGCGATTTTAGAAGCTCTCTGTGTAGCGCTATGCCTATAGTTGTATAATTAGGCCCAATCAGTGTGATTAATTACATAATTAGGACCGATCATTACGACAGCTTTCCAACCAAAATAAAAATGGAGATGAGCTTTTCGCGTCATTGGCCGGGAGGCCCCTTATGAGGCAGGTCCGGCCGCCTTGGTGCAGGTCTTATTACATTCTACGCCGCATTGGGTGACCTGCGTGCCGGATGAGGATGAAATAATGATGAAGACAACACTACACTCAGTCCTTGGGCGGAGAAATTCCACGACCCAGCCTGGAATCGAACCTGGGCCCCTTAGGACGCAGTCCGTCACGCTGATCATTCAGCTATCGGGGCGGACACCAAAATTAATAAAGTACACTAATATAACCTTCCTCTCCTGAATCTGGTCAGTTTCCATGTGTTGGTGGGTGCACTTGTGCTTTCTGTCCAGAAGGAAAGGAGTTCAACTCCCAGAAAGGGCACACCCATTTTTTTTTAATTTTCCATCCAGTTCCTGGGTGGGGGATGCGATGGGACGTCAGCACAGCCCAGTGACAATGAAATTCCGAGGAAAATTCCAAATTCCCACCAATAGGGTAGGTGGGAGGGGGGGGGGATATGGTAGGGGTAGGGGACAGGGACCCACACGCCTGCTAGGGCAAACTCATGACATCATCTGGGTATTGGTGTGTGGTTGGGTTGGGGCTGGGATGGGGTGATAATTAGCTGATCAATTTTATTAATTAGATATCAAAATTGCGTCAGTGCCACACTTATCCCAGTACTAGTGAGGTGTGGTTTTCGCCAAGTTATTGTAGACAATATGGCGACTTCCTGAGGGTCCTCAAGTAATTTCTATCGTTTATAGTCGCCGAATTACGACATCGACTTTGTTCCTTTCTCTAATCGATATATACTTTTCGCTGAGGCATTTGAAAGAAGCTTTCAAGAGAACTTCGACATGACATAAAGGGGCTTGATCAAACAGTATAAAGATAATATCGCCGAAAACCACAGTTCTGTCGTTAGGAGAAGAGCTTCCACAAAACTGCTGCCTTGTTATACCAAATGCAGTCAAGCATGTAACTCGGGTGTGTTTCTTGTGTTCATCTGTCATACATTTATATGTGTCCTGCTGTTGCGGCAATCAAATAACTTTCTCGTAAAGCAATTGAGTCATTTACAATGTATACGACCGTCGAAGAAGTGAATATGCTTATGGCGAATGTCGCCAAACTATTACAGCAGCGGTGCCGTTGTATGCTGAACAGTATTCAGTACGAGACGAGCACTCACGATCTGTCTATGCAAACATTATAAAAAGACGCTCTTGAAACCGGAAGTTTGGAGAATAAAATACGAGAAGGAGAAAGAAGAGCAACTGATGAAAGGAACGACACTAGCAGTTCAGCAGCAGTAACACACATTGCAAATGTCACTAAGAGACGCCTCGGAAGTGCAAGAGGGATCAATCAAACTGTTGTTCTGCAAGCACTACATTTCATCATATTTCATGCTCTTCACATTTCACTGCATCTGTAGCTTCATGGCAATGACTTACGGAATTGGCTACAGTTCTCAAAATGTTATTTACGAAAATTGTCAAGTGATGTGGTTTTTCTATTCAAAATTTTGTTTGAGGAAGAACCACGTTTTACAATCCATGGGCAAGTCAATCTTCGCAGTAAGTGCCAAACGTCAGCTGAAAATCGACACTCACTAAAGGGAGTGGATAAAAAAAAAGTATTCTTGGTCTATCAATGTTTGGTGCGCTTTTTTCTAGACCAGAATCATTGCTGTCTGTTTTATTGGTGGTAATATAAATACATTCAGGTATCTCGAGTTCCTAAAATATGCTGCTGCCGCAGTTATTGGAAGATATCCCACCGAGTATAAGGCAAGCAGAGTGATTCCAACATGACGGATGACCCACCCATTCCACACACGAAATAGCAGATCCTCTTAAGAGGAGATTTGCAGAGCATTGGAAGGTTGCTCAGGAAAAGCAAAATGATCTGCACACTCAACAAAGTTAACTCTTCTGTATTTTCATCTGTGGCGAAAATTAAAAAAAGAAGTCTGTTAGGCAAGTAATACCTTATAACATGATGCTGTGTTGTCGTTAGCTTCGATGAAATTCATCATTCAGCATTTTTCCCCCTTCAGAATCATTGTATAATGTGTAGCATTGCTTGGTCACTTGGAATGACAGCAGTGTTAATGCGTGTTTGTTTACATTTGGTCGTATAGGTCACATGTTTGTGGAACCTCGTCTTCAGACGGCGGGATGGTGGTTTTCGGCGGTGTTATCTTGATGCTGTTTGATCAATCCCAATATATATTATGGCATTGATGTTCTCTTAGAAATTTCTTTCAAATGCCGCATGAAAGGTATATAGTTCCATTAGAAAAAACAAAGCCCTTGTCGTAATTCAGCGACTATAACCAATAATAATTACTTACGAACATCAGGAAATTCGCTATAGTAGACCCTATAACTCAGCAGAGACGGCACCTCGATATATTTATTCACTGTTCACATATATCAGTTGGCCTGTCTTAGCTATCTCGTACTTTACAGGCGACAATAGAGCCGCGTTGTGAGTTACAAGAACTTGAATGAAAATCAGCAACAGTCGACGCGAGTGACGTCTGTGAGTGAATAACATGGGCTTAAAACGAGCTTTGATTAAATAAGTGACGGATACTGTGTAGCTGTACAAACTGTAATTACTCTTTGCTTTAGCTAGAGTTAGAACAGCTCAGTGCCGTTTAGACCGTCAGTGAGAGAGCACTGCGAGTTTCTGCTGCTAATAAAAACAGTTCGCTTATTACATATTATTACGAGCTTAAAACAGGAGAGATTTATTTTCAGTTATCTGTGTAGTTACTAGTTTATTTTTGTAATTTCTTGCGTGTTTCAGTGCTAACTAGGCACAACCTTTTATTTTAATAACAGTGTAGCGTAGAGTACCGCCGTAGTTATCGACCATCGTATCGTACAGGCTTTTGTTTGTTTTGGTTAGAATAGCTCAGTATAGGCTAGACCGTCAGTGAGAGAGCACTATGAGTTCCTGCTGCTAATAATGTGAGTACACCGTTCGTTTTTACGTGCTTCAAACAGGAGCGACTTCAGTAATGGATAGGAACTGTGACTGCTGTGTACAGCGAATGACTTCCCGAAGCGCCGATCGTACGGCCTTCCCGATTCGTTTGACGAGCAGGTTTCGGAGGTTATCTGTGGCTGACGAAATCTCTGAGTTGCATGCAGTCGTCCACCCTGTTCCAGAGGAAACTTCTCGGCCCGCAAGGTCTGGGCATTCACAGTGCGTGGGTTTGCTGGTAGTTGGAAGCTCAACGTTAGACACGTAATGGGGCCGCTTAGGAACATGGCTGCCAAGCAGGGGAAGGAAGCCAGTGTGTACTCCTTGTGCATATTGGGGGGAGTCATTTCGGACGTGGAAAGGTTGCTTCCGGTTGCCATGAAGAATACAAGATGCAGCCAACTGCCGATGGTGGCCCATGTCGGTAACAATGGCGTGTGACGCTTTGGATCAGAGGAGATTCCCTCTGATTTCGGGTGGTTATCGGTAAACCGTGAATTTACTTCCAAAACCTTCTCTTAAGAAATCACTTTATTAACTAGCGATTAATCAAGAACATTAACACATTTAATCAGGCTATGTGAGCGTGGAAGTAGCTGCCAGTGGGTAACTGATGAAAACAAATCAAATTTCTTTCAACAAATGGAAATTTTATTCCTAAAAGCCCCCCTTTTTTAAACAGGTTTAAAATTATAATCAGAAAGCACCCTCTAAAATTAAGTTACAATTTATTCAGAGGCAGAAAGAACAAATTTTGACAAAATGAGCTTTCGGGCTGAGAACCTTGCCGCTCCCTTTTGACACGACCGCTCACAACAACCTCTGAAAGACTACACTGGTGCAAATCTGCAACACACCAGATTACTTTAAACTAAAAATTTTGACAACTCACGCAAGCAAGTAAACTATGCACCCCGCAGGAGGGATGGAAATGGTACAAAACACTAACATTAAAAAAATTTACTTGCGACCGAAGGTGCAACTTGATTTAAAAAAAAAAAAAAAAACTCTTACGGTGGAAGGGTGGCAACTTTATGTACTAAAATGACCTTTTAAATAAAAAAAACCATGATATGCTGTCTTATATAAAATATACAAACATGCTCTACATTACACATATACCACCTCTCAAGATGATAGGCAAGATAAAAATATATTTCAGGAATTCGGCCGTTACACTTCAAGCAATAAATCCTTTAACACCGAATCCGACAAACATGACAGAGCTATTAACGTATGGCAGATTGACAGGGAGATTACTGAACAACCCGAACCGCAGGTTGCTCTACGCCCCTACTCCACAAGGGAAAAACGGACTACCCAATTCATAAATAACCACCTTCCCGTGGGTGGGCAAAGGGAGAAGAATGGTGGGACGACCCCAAAACAAAGCGGCTGGTGACCTCACCAAGAAAACAAGTAGAATTTAACATGTAAATGAAACAACATATCTCCAATCACTTAACTTCTAATGAACTGCGATTTCTGGCGAAGACCTGGCGCAGCACCCCCAGCGCTCTGGCGAACCGTCCACTGCCATCCGCTTTAACGGACGCAGGAAGGCGCGCCGACCTCGCGTCTCACGGCGTCGCAGCTTGCACCGGCCTGCCCGATGTCGTGAGTTGATTCCTGTTGCTCTCGTGTCCAACGCGAAGCCACTACCCCTCGCTATACGGGGCGGCCCACTGGACTCACGTGGCAACCTCACATGCGCCGACGCTCAAGGCGGACAAGTCATCTTGTGTCTCGGCGCGCGATCGACCAACCGATCGATCCAACCGCCAATGACCGTTGCCCGAGCAACTCGAGCAGAATGGCGGCCTAACGCGCAGACTGAGATGCAGGAACTCAGCCCCGACCGGGCGATCACTAGCTGCGTTCTGTTACTGGCGGTGTGGCAAGACTCTCATTTGCCGGCTCTAAAGTTTGATCCAAACGACAGACATACTAGCACTCCGACGTCAGACAGACACTAACTGCCGCACAAATTCGAACGAGAGACAGACCAGCAACTGGTGACGCAAGAGTGACCCGGACTCACTCGGACTGACCAACCGCCTCTGGCGAGTCCATCACGCCCCTTAAATGCACGTGAACAGGCAACGTTTCCCCTTTTCCACTAGAGGGAGACATCAAAGCTGCGATTGCCACAGCGGCGCCACCGCCAGAAACGGAGGGCGACTGCTTCACACAACGCGCTGCGGCGCGCTCTTCAAAGCAGCAATTTTTTCCACGGCTCAATTCGAAATGTTAAAGACTGCCAGCCTTGCTCACGAGATTAAGGCGGAGCTCAACATCTGCATCGTCGACAGAACCGACTGTGGTCCCTTGGTTGAGAGCCAAGTGGAGTGTCTGAATCAGAGGGGCGATTTTAGTTCATGAGCCCACTAGAAGCGTAAATGATTGTGAAAGCATACGTGACCTCTTAGCAACAAATAATCCTGGACAAATAGGGAGTATTATGACGAGTACAGGGATTAGCGACCAAAAGGCAGTTGCTGCTAGGCTGAATACCGTAACACCTACAACCATCAGAAAGAAACGCAAAGTGCATCTATTGAGAAAAGCTGATCAAAATGTTCTCAACCCCTTTTTAAGAGACAGTCTCCATTCCTTGCGATCTGATCACGTAAGCGTAGAAAAGATTTGGAATGATATCAAAGAGACAGTTTCGAGGGCAATTCAAAGATGTATACCACCTAAATTAGTAAGTGATGGTACCGATCCCCCATGGTACACTAAACGGATCAGATCGCTGTTGCAGAAGCAAAGAGATAAGTACGTCAAATTTAAAAAACGCAGAATCCCCAAGATTGGGAAGTTTTTCGGAAATTCGAAATAAAGTGCGTACTTCAATGTGAGATGCTTTTCATAATTTCCACAACGAAACTCTGTCTCGGAATCTGGCAGAAAACCCAAAGAGATTATTTTCGTACATAAAGCACACCAGTGGTAAGACGCAATTAATAAGAAAATGGTTTAAATGGCTCTGAGCACTATGGTACTTAACATCTCTGGTCATCAGTCCCCTAGAACTTAGAACTACTTAAACCTAACTAACCTAAGGACAGCACGCAACACCCAGCCATCACGAGGCAGAGAAAATCCCTGACCCCGCCAGGAATCGAACCCGGGAACCCGGGCGTGGGAAGCGAGAACGCTACCGCACGACCACGAGATGCGGGCTGCAACTAATGCCTTTACTGCGTGATAAGAACGGTGAAATCACTGAAGACAGTGCCATTAAAGCAGAGTTATTAAACACGGTTTTCCGAAACTCCTTCACCGAAGAAGATGAAGTAAATGTTGTGAATTCCAATCAAGAACAACTGCCAAGATGAGAAACATAGGAGTAGACACCTTCGGTGTAGCAAAGCATCTTAAATCAATAAAGGCTAGGTTCCCGGTCCAGATTGTATATCAGTCAGGTTCCTTTCAGAGTATGCTGATACAATAGCTCCATATTTAGCAATTATATACAACAGCTCGCTCACAGAAAGTTCCGTACCTAAATACGGGAAAATTTCTCAAGTGACACCAATACCCAAAAAGGGAAATAGGAGTAGTCCGCTGAATTACAGGCCCATATCACTAACGTCGATTTGCAGTATGGTTTTGGAAAATATACTGCGTTCGAACATTATGAATTACCTCGAAGAAAACGATTTATTGACACATAGCACGGATTCAGAAAACATCGTTCTTGTGCAACAGAGCTAGCTCTTTATACTCATGAAGAAATGAGTGCTGCCGATAGGGGATGTCAAATTGATTCTATATTTTTAGGTTTCCAGAAGGTTTTCGACACCGTTCCTCCCAAGCGTCTTCTAATCAAACTGTGTGCCTATTGGAATATCGTCTCAGTTGTGCTGCTGGATTCGTGATTTCCTGTCAGAAATGTCACAGTTCGTAATAATAGACGCAAAGCCATCGAGTAAAACAGAAGCAATATCCGGCGTTCCAAAAGGACGTGTTTAGGGCCTATTTGTTCCCGATCTATATTAACGACATAGGAGAAAATCTGAGTAACCCTCTTAGACTGTTTACAGGTGTTTCTGTCATTTACCGTCTTGTAAAGTCATCATATGACCAATATGAATTGCAAAATGTTTTAGGTAAGATATCTATATGGTGCGAAAAGTTTCAGTTGACCCTGAATAAAGAAGAGTTTGAAGTTGTTCATATGAGTACTAAAGGAAATCCGCTAAATTTCGATTACGCGATAAGTCACACAGATCTTAAGGCCGTAACTTCAACTGAATACTTAGGTATTACAATTACAAATAACCTAAATTGGAACGATCACAGAGGTAATGTTTTGGATAGAGCAAACCAAAGAGTGCGCTTTATTGACAGAACACGTAGAAGGTGCAACAGGTCTATTAAAGAGACTGCTTACACCATGATTGTCTGCCCTATTCTGGAGTATTGCTGTGCGGCGTGGGATCCGCCTCAGGTGGGACTGACGAATGATATCGAAAAGGTTCAGAAAAGGGCGGCTCGTTTTGTACTATCGTGAAATAGGGAAGATAGTGACACATACATGATACGTGAGTTGGAGTGGCAATCATTAAAACAAAGGCGTTTTTCGTTGCGACGGGATCTTGTCATGAAATTTCATTCGCTAGTTTTCTTCTCCGATTGTGAAAACGTTCTGTTGGTACCCACCTACATAGGGAGAAATGATCATCACGATAAAATAAGAGAAATCTGGGCTGGCCTATAAAAATTTAAGTGCTCCACTTTCCCGGACGCCATTCGAGAGTGGAACGGTAGAAAGACAGATTGAAGGTGGCTTATTGAACCCTCTGCCAGGCACTTTATTGTGAATAGAGTACTTCTGCGCTTTTATAGTTGTGAAGGATTGTTCTGATTTTCTGTGAATGATTATTAAAAGAATTATTCGATGGTAAATGTTGTGTAAAGAGGGAGATAAGGTGCAGAACCGTTATTTGGAATGTTAACAAAAGAAATTTATTGTGTTGGGTTGGATACTAGAATACAGTGTAAGTTATTTCAAGTACATCATTAAACTGAATGCACCCTGCTATTTTTTTTTAATAATAATGATTTCAACTAGAGCATTTAGCGAGGAATGTTTCCCAGAGATTTCTGTTGCTCTGATGGAATAAAATGTTAGTTTCAAATCGGACCACACGGCACTTGTTGTGTAACCGAGTACGACTTTACTTACAAAGAGTGACGGAAGTCGACGTCTGTTACCGAAAAAACCTTGCTAGAGAGTGGCATAAATGCGGAGAGATGGCACACATTTTCAAAATCGTATATGTGACGCCCCATGGTGCACTTTTAGTAAAACAATTTAAGCACACCAGTTTCTAGGACAAATTTTTAAAATTTTTCAGTATAACATTTCAGCGTAATATTTGACAATGAAAACATTTACATTGCGCCGTCTATCCCTTATGCTGTGGGTGATATATCGCATCCTAAAAAACCACAAAAGTTCCCTATTAAAAATAGGCAAATACAAACAAAGCAGGAACGTTTTCGCTGATTTGAAATTGTTGTTTGATATTTGCGATATGTATTCCTAACGAAAAAATGTGTGGGATATGTACAGGATTTTATTGCGGCGTGTAGAGCATGTTCGTAGCGTTGACAGCCAAGATTGCCATACTAGAATCAAAACACTCCCAATAGAACTTACTGTTAATAAAGCAACTGAAACATTTAGAAATACCTGGCTGGTTAGCATAGACTAAGAAATAATTTTGATGTTGAAACGGTTTTGAAGGGATATTTGTAAACTTGCCTCAGTTATTCCCCCAGACCTGATGTAAAACTTACTACATCTAAACACAAAGAATTTTGTTATGATCTGGCGTCCACTGAGCAACTGCATTGCCCGTATGAGCCCACTTGACCTGTGTTTACCGAATTTACGAGTGGTGAGTAGTCTATACCGCATGTGGCACCTCTCCCGGATTTACCCTATCTCGCATTTTGGCAGTTAGTCTCTGTTTTTTCTCGTAAGGTTACAGAAGAGAGGGGGATTGTGCTAGCGTGATGATTTATATTATACATACATCCGCACGCTGTTCTATGCATGTAACTGCTCTAGCCTCATAATGTGCAGCACAAGTGAGGCATCAGCAGTGTTTCAAAAATAGGAATAAACATTTTTATGCAATCTGTGTACTGCAACCTCCTCTACTTTAATTTTGAAAGCAAAAGTGTTTCTTGTGAAACACAGATCTCCACTTCGCCACTCATTGCTTTACCAATAGTAAATATGCCACATTCACTTGTGGGTACAGGTTTTTGGCCTGGAGACCAATTTTCAAATAGTTCTGCAAGCAGTTCTTCATTTCGCTTCCCGGATTAACGTAGCTTTTTTGCTCTAGCAATAGTAGTTCGATGTCGAGTTGGGTTAAAACACGGTGAATGTAGTCGACAGTACAAGGCCGTCCAAAGTCTATTTTTTCAGAGCGTACACATTTCTCCAAGTTCAGACACACACAAATTGTAAAATGCCCTTGGGACCCACTTAATTAGTCACTTTCCGTGTGTTTAAATTTCACTTTGCTGTGCGCACAAAAGACGATTGGTTAAAATCATAAAGAACAAAATCACAGTTCGATACACTTCATCATCTAATCAACATAAATCATAGTTCTTATCAGTAATCCGCAAATTTTAAACTACCACATCCCGCACAGCTCAGATGCACAAGCGTAACCTTTCACTACTCCTCTGATTTAGTATGACATTCCGTTAACATAATAATGTGGAGTACGAGATTACTATCCCACAACGTCCTTAACTCAGCCGAGTACAACCAATAGGTGGATGTAGGGCCACTTACGAAAGTACTCACTTTCACAGCTCAAGCACAATAGCAAAATGTCTCACAATCAAATTAAATTTGTCACATAGCTCGTCTACATGCACTCACGCGTCCTTCGACCGACACAATAGTTCACATTCTTTTGTTTCAACAACAAATCTTTTCAAACTTGAGAACGTTTTAGATACATTAACTTATATACAACATAATTTTTCAGATTATATTATAATTACAAAAAATGGGTCAAATGGCTCTGAGCACTATGGGACTTAACTTCTGAGGTCATCAGCCCCCTAGAATTTAGAATTACTTAAACCTAACTAACCTAAGGACATCACACACATCCATGCCCGAGGCAGAATTCGAACCTGCGACCGTAGCGGTCGCGCGGTTCCAGACTGTAGCGCCTAGAACCGTTATAATTACAATTTGATAATATGTACACTTGTGTAAAACAAGAAACAGCTCTACAGCTTGTCACAAGCCATATATAAATAAATTTGACAATGAACAATTGATTCCATATGCAGATGTATGAGTATATATTAACAAACAAATCTACAAGTCTGTCTGTGTGGCCATCATCCGTAGCAAGCCCATAAATATTCTTTTTGACAATAACATAACCCTTTTTCTTCCTGCAATGCATTTTATTTGATCCAAATGCGTTTCACCTTTTACTTTAAGACATCTTCAATGGCACCTAGAATGACACAGCTTTGTTTTGATACATGATATTTGTAGATTATAATACAGTCAACGTCTTGTTTCTTGCAGAAATAAGTGATTACTTACAGTTATTAGAGTTTTTGGCTAGCATCTGCTTTTCCTCTTATCTCATGTGATGCAGGAGGTGGCACTATGACTTCACATACGAAACATAAGCAAATCTCTGCGTTAAGAACATTTTTCTTTCTTGTTAATTGCTTTGGAGCACTATTGGTCTTCTGTCATTAGCTGTTGACATTTTATCGAAAACATATAATTTAAATCGTAACTACTGTGTGTTCATTTTATGTCTCTTCGCAATTGATTTGTTTATGTACATATTGCAACCGAAAGAAGCGCATGCTGAAAACTAACGTCTATTCATTTCTGTTTACTTGTGTGTGTGTGTGTGTGTGTTTGTGTTTGTGATTGTGTGTGTGTGTGTGTGTGTGTGTGTGTGTGTGTGTGTGTGTGTGAGAGAGAGAGAGAGAGAGAGAGAGAGAGAGGAAGGTTAATCAGAGCGAGCTGTAGAAAGTCTAACGTGAATGTAATACTGTCAGGCAGTGCTTGAAAGTTTTAGTCTTCAGTTAATTTGAGTTTTGGTTTAGATGTTTTCTGGAGCAGTTCATGTAAGAGTGAGAAGAAAGGAGTTGAGTCATATTATAGTAATAATAGATGTTGGAGTGTTATTCTACAGTTTTATCTATTAATGTAAACAGCGAATTGTTTGCTATGTATACTTTATCATGTTGAACGAAGCAGGTGTATTTTAATGGCTGATACGTAGGACGAACAGGCAGAGTGTGTGACCTCAGATACAAAGAGAATCATAAGAGCGTGGAAGTACCGCACAAACCACACCACATTTGCATAAATTTAACAGAACACAACCACAAGCTGACTTCTAGAGAAGGAGCCACGAAAAAAATTAGAATAAACACTACAGAACACCTTATAATGCTGCAAGACAGTTACTACATACAAGAAACCAAAACTGAAAAGAATACCCTGTGGAATGATAAAGTACGGGTAACAAACGAAGCACTGTTCGCATTAGTAGATAAAGCAGTAAGTAACACTTCAACAGGAGACTGTTATCATAATAATGCGAGTCAACCCCTTTCTCCTCTCTCTTCCATGAACCCCTCTACAAAACGCTTAAACCAAAACTCAGTTCAGGTGAACACCGAAATTGCAGCCACTCCCTGCCACCTAATACATTCGCATTCAGCTTTCTACGTCTCACCCTGAGTGACAACCCCCCCTCCCCCCCCCCCCCCCCACACACACACACTCACACACACACACACACACACACATACACAGAGAGAGAGAGAGAGGGGGAGAGAGAGAGAGAGATGAGAACTACAGAAATGAACAGACGTTAATTTTCAACATTTACTTCGTTGAGTTGACAACATCTACATAAATCAATTAGGAAGAGACCTAAGGCGAACAAACACTAGTTACGACTTTAAATCACAACTTTCAGCAAAATATCCACAGCTAGAGACAGAAGAATAGTACAGCTCCGTAGCAATTAGTGGAAAGAACATTAAAATTGCGAACAAAAAATTCGTAGCTTGAAAATATGCTTATGTTTCGTAATCGATGTTACAGTACGTCGTCGAGCACGAGATCAGATAAGGCAAAACGCAGATGCTAATCAAAAGCTCGAATAAATATAATGACTTATTTACGTAAAAAGTTTGCGATTTGTTTTATAGTCTATAAATGTCGTATATCAAAACAAAACTGTCTTGTTCTAGATTCCATAGGTAACGCTTTGAAATAAAAAGCGAAACGCGTCTCGAACAAATAAAATACATCGCAGCTACAAAAATGCATTTTTATTGACAAAACGATTATAACCTACATTTCACTACTGCTGAGCAACTGATGTTTCAGTTTGTTTAGCCTCTATCACAAAGAGAGTGCTGCTTGCGATAATGTTCACATGTAAGGAATACGTTACTGAAACGGTATACTGCAACTGAGTCCCACTAACGCGTTGGGGAGCCTCTAAAGTAGATCACCGAGGCTGCTGTAACGAAGGCGCATTCTTAAGTCAAATAAGTACTCACTGTGAGTCACTTCGTTTGCGAGAAGATCTGTATACCTATGTTGTTCGGTGGCTTGCTGCTCTGGTATTCAGAGGTAGATCACCTCGGTTCCAAGCCGATGTGGCTCCGAAAGGTCTGTCAGCCTCTGTATTACGTTCTGAAGATGAATACAGCTGCTTCTCCTAATTGCCGGGATGTTGTTACATCTAACAGGACAGATATGATCAGAAACTCGTTCTAAACTAGCTGCCTATTCTACCGGAGAACCTGCATGGAGACTGTAAACATTAACCTGTTCTGGGAGAACGAGAGAATACGTCTCATCGGCTTAGGGATGAGCGCAAAGGAAGACATTACCCGTATACGGTTTTATATGTTGCATTTAATCATTACATTTGTACAGTTGTCGAGCTTTTACATTTGGAGGTTAGATTGATAATACAAAAAGTGAGAAGACGGGAAGTCAGAATTTCAGAGTTGGGTTTCCTCGGGAAGAAAGCGGTGTAGTTAACTAACGATTATTATTCAGTATCGCACTTTTTTATATTTAAAAAACGACCAAATTTCTGAAGACGCTTCTGCAGGTCAGCGACTTTTTAAATAGATGGGGGTTTTGATTCTACCCACATAAATTTACATCTTCATCTACATTTCACTCCACAAGTCACTTAATGGGTGGTGGCGGAGGGTACTTTTGTATCACTAGCTGAGCCCTCTAACTCTGTTCCATTCTTGAATATCGCGTCGGAAGACTGATTGTCGGTAAGCCTCTGTATTGGCTCTAATTTCTCGGATTTTCTCAGCTTGGTCATTACATGAGTGGGGGGAAGGGGGGAGGGGTGTTGGAGTAAATATTTTGTCTGACTCTTCGCAGAAAGTGCTCTCTCGAAATTTCAATAGTAAATCCCTCCGTAACTCACAAAGCCTGTCTAGTAACGTCTGCCAACGGACGTGTCCGTAACGCTCTCCCACCGTCTAAACGATCCCGTGTTGAAACAGGCCGCTATTCGTTGGACCTTCTGTACCTTTTCTGTCCTGGTACATGCGCCTTATAAGCCACTTCCTTCGTTGATGAGTTGCATTTCCTTAAGATTCTTCCTATTGCTCTGAGCTTGGCATCTGCTTTTCCGACTATTTGTTTTATGTGGTTATTCCATTTAAGATCGCTGTGGATAGTTACTCCTAGATATTTTACGGTAGATACTGTTTCCAGCGGTTTGTCTTCAGTAGTGTAGCTGCACACTAGTAGATTTCTTTTCCTATGAGTGGGAAATATGTTACTTTATCTACGTTCAGGGTCAACTGCCAGAGCCTGCACTGTTCACTAATTCTCTGGAAGTCATTCTGAAAATCGTTACTATTTTCTAGTCCTACTACTTTGTTATAGATAACCTCATCTCTGAACACTTCATTGCGGTACCCTAGAATTTGCCTGTCCACCTCTCAATTCATTCTGTTAAGAGAAAAGAAAATTGACAATGTATTAGATGACGATCAATTTGCCTTTAGGAAAGGTAAAGTCACCATAGAGGCAATTCTGACGTTGCGGTTGATAATGGAAGCAAGGCTAAAGAAGAACAAAGAAATGTTCATAGGATCTGCCGACCTGGAAAAAGTGTTCGACAGTGTAAAATGGTGCAAGGTGTTCGAAATTTTGAGAAAAACAGGGGTTAGCTATAGGGAGAGACGGGTAATATACCATACGTACAAGATTCAAGAGGGAATAATAAGAGTGGATGACCAAGTACGAAGTGCTCGGATTAAAAAGGTCGTGAGACAGGAATGTCGTCTTTCGCCCCAACTGTTCAATCTGTACATCGAAGAAGCAATGGTGGAAATAAAAGGAATATTCAGGAGTGGAATTAAAATTCAAGGTGAAGGTATATCAATGATACGATTCGCTGATGACATTACTAACATCAGTGAAAGTGAAGAAAAATTACATCATCTGCTGAATGGAATGGACAATCTAATGGACACATACTACGGATTGAGAGTAAATCGGAGAAAGAAGCAAGTAATGCGAAGCAGCAGAAATGAGAAGAGCGAGAAACTTAACATAAGGACAGATGGACACTAAGTAGAAGAAATTAAGGTATTCTACTGCCTAGGTAGCAAGGAGGACACCAAAAGTAGACTAGCCCTGGCAAAAAGAGCATTCCTGGCCAACAGAAGTCTAATAATATCAAACATAGGCCTTAATTTGAGGAAGGAATGTCTGAGAACGTACGTTTGAAGCACTGCAGTGTGTGGTAGTGAAACATGGAAAAGCGATACAGAAAAGAATTTTGAAAATTAGGTGGATTGACAAGGTAAGGAATGAGGAGGTTCTGCCCAGAATCGGAGAGGAAGGGAATATGTGGAAAGGCAAGAGGAAGGAAAGGATGGTAGGTCATCTGTTGGACATCAGGGAATGACTTTCTTGGTACTAGAGGGAGCTGTAGACGGCAAAAACTTTAGAGGAAGACAGAGATTGGAGTACACCCAGCAAATAGCTATTCAGAGATGAAGAGGTTGGGACAGAATTCGTGGCGGACCCCATCAAACCAGTCAGAAGACAGATAACTCAAAAAAATTTTTTTTTGAGTTTTGTCAGCAAGGAAGTCTTGAATCCAGTCGCAATCTGTTCCGATACTCGATAATCTCCTATTGTATTTCACTAAACGGCAGTGCGGGACGGTGTCAAATGCCTTCCTGGAGTCAGGGAACACAGCATCAACCTGAACGCCGTTGTCTACGGCACTATGGATCTCTTGGATTAACAGAGTACGCTGAGTTTCACTGGATCTCTGTGTCCGGAATCCATGTCGATTTTTATAGCGGGGATTTCATTCTCCATAAACGTCATAATTCTTGAGTGTAACATGTCCTATAATTCTCCAACTCACTGAAGTCTACGATATAGGTCTATAATTGTTTGCATCCGTCCTATGGCCCGTCTTAAATACTCGGATGACCTGCACTTTCTAAGTGATCTACGACAGATTATTGCTAGAAGGGGAGCAAGTTCTTTCACATAATCTTTGTAGTATCTTCTGGGTATGTCATCTGGTCCTGACGCCTTTCCACTACTCAGCGACTGTAGTTGCTTTTTTGTTCCGCGATCGGATAACTCAGTACACGGCATTTCGACGTTCGTACGACGATTGAGAAGAGGGCCTGTACTACGACAATTTCGTAAGACGAAATTCAGTATTTCGGCCTGCTCTCTGTTATTTTCCATTTCGGTGCCAGCATGGTCACTGAGTGAATGAAGAGGTGGAATTGACCCACTTATTGATTTTACATACGGCGAAAAGCTCTTACTGTTTGTACTCAGATCGGGTTTTACTTTCGAAGTCTTGAACATTTCTCTCATTGCTCTCCTTAAGCTCATTTTCGCTTCGTTCAGCTTTTGTTTTTCAGCTAGGGTTTTACTTCTCTTGAGTCTGAGATGAGGTTTTCCTTCTTTACATAGCAGTTTCCTAACGCGGCTGTTAAGCCACAGGGGGCTTTCCCATCCCTTAAGACCTTACGAGGAACATTCAAAATACAATAAACATACAACATAACCCACCACCTAAGGTAATTAGTTGGTCATAAATTATTATTTAAACAGCTGCAGCTACATACTTTCTTAACTGCTATTACTATGGACAAGGTTGGTGTTTACTACTAATCTACTCTACAGGTATACTGAGAAACTACAACCTCTGCTGCGTTACATGTGTGCCAGCAGGTCTGATAAACCTACAGTGTTGGCCTTCCCACCGAGCTAATGCCAGTGGGCGTGCCCTGGCACTGGGCTGGCATGATTACTTTACCTCACTGCAGTCTCTAACAGCTTAATGGTTGCTAATTAATGTCTAAATTCTATTCTAAAACTACTAGACCCTAAAACTACTAACTAAGTGACATTGTCAGTCCGGGATTTGTGACACACCTATCCCTCTAACTGAGGAGCGCAGCGTATCTCGATCGCAACGGCCATAGGGCATTCCGCGCCCGGCGGTATTGGGCAGGTGCATCAGCATCTAGTGATTCTTTTCTTTCATAGACCATTGTGGTCTCTTGTGAATTCCCTTCGGTTCTTTAGTGATACGTCGTTGGCCATTGTGTTAATTATCTGGAAGGTATCTTTGCGTCTCACTAGAGAAAAGGTATCATACTAGATAGTAGCCGCCTTAATTCAGTTGCCAAGGGTACTTATAGATCACATTATCGGGAGTGCCTTCTTCTGATCCACAGTCACTCGCAGGTGTCACCCGCTTCCCAAAACGACATACACAATGTGATCAAAAGTATCCAGGAAAGTGGCTGAAAATGAATTGCAAGTTCGTGGCGCCCTTCATCGGTAATGCTGAAATTCAACTGGATGTTGACCCACCCCTGGCCTTGATGACACCTTCCACTCTCGCAGGCACACGTTCCGTCAGGTGCCGAAAGGGGAATGGCAGCCCATTCTCCACGGAGTGATGCACTGAGGAGAGGTATCGATGTTGATCGGTGAGGTCTGGCACGAAGTTGGCGTTCCAAAACATCCCAAAGGTGTTCTATAGGATTCACGTCAAGACTCTGTGCAAGCCAGTCCATTACAGGGATGTTATTGTCGGGTAACCACTTCGCCGCAGGCCATGCATTATGAGCAGGTGCTCAATCGTGTCAAAAGATGCGATCACCATTCCCCGAATTGCTCTTCTACAGTGGGGAGCAAGAAGATGCTTAAAACGTCAATGTGGGCCTGTGCTCTGATAGTGCCAGACAAAACAACAAGGGGCGCATGCCCCCTCCGTGAAAAACACAACCACACCATAACACCACCTCCTCGGAATTGGCACTTCACATGCTGGGAGATGACGTTCACCAGGCATTCGCCATACCCACACTCTGCCATCTGATCGCCACATTGTGTACCGTGATTCGTCACTCCACACAGCGTTTTTCCACTGTTCAGTCGTCCAATGTTTACGCTCATTACACCAATGCCGGTTTGATGTGTGGCTTATGAGCAGCCGCTCGACAATAAAATCCAAGTTTTCTCACCTCACGCTTAATTCTCACACCACTTGCAGTGGATCCTGACGCAGTCAGCAGACGGAGTCGGCCTGTATGCTTTTTTGCTGCACATGTACTTTCACGTTTCCACTTCACTGTCACATCGGAAACAGTGGACCTAGGGGTGTTGAGGAGTGTGGAAATCTCGCGTACAGACGTATGATACAAGTGACACCCAATCACCTGACCACGTTCGAAGTCCATGAGCTCCGCGGAGCGTCCCCTTCTGCTCTCTCACGATGTCTAATGACTACTGAGGTCGCTGATATGGAGTACCTGGCTATAGGTGGCAGCACACTGCACCTAATACTAAAAACGTATGTTTTGATCACACAGTGTAGATTTGACAAATATGGTCCATGCCCTGAAAGGAAATGCAGCAGACCTCTACTCGGCTTGAAATACCCCATCTGTAGTCTCTCTCTAATATCAGGCAGCAGCTGGAAAATCCTTCGCTCTCTTTCTTCGCTATCATACGACTCCTGCCATAACTACTCTTCCACTAATCGCGATTTTGTCTCCCACCTGCAACCCCATAATTTCCAAGTTTTCAATTTTGCCATTTGTTATCAAGTACCGCGTTGCCTATCCTCGGATTTTAATGTCTAAAGGACAATGCCGTATCAACATCAACAAAGCCCCCCCCCCCCCCCTCGAGTTGTTATGCACGCCCCTACGGACATAACACCATATTCCGCTGCATCCTCCTTACAGCGATGGCGGACATCACTTTCGTGAGCCTGGCACCCATTCTCCCGTCCTGTAATCTACTACTACTGGTAAGATTTTTACCAAGAGCCAGCCCTCACATGCCCCCAACGCAGTTACTGTTCCCGAAGCTGCCGTTCCAATCCCCCAACGCCACATCAGTGCTCTCGCCGCAAAGACACCACTGCATCTGATCTCATAGACAACATGTGGGTGAGTTTCCGATACGAGTGCAGGTCGGAAGAGAGAGAGAGAGAGAAGAGGGATGCTGCTCGCAGCTTATTGGGTCCCGATAATCAGCGGCCATCCAAAGGCACAGAGCTCCGTAATAGACAGGCAGACCAATAATTGTGTCCTCATCAATATAGTATGAAACAACAGTTGATGAAATGATGTAGACACTATGGTTTAGTGAATAGTGCATTTCATGTCAGAACATTACCATATATTTGTTAAGCTGTTGCATCTTCAAATACTATTATGTAAAATAAGTACCTTGAATAGAAAAAAATTATTTGTTTTCCGTTTTACAACCAACACAGCATAACAGCAGAAGGCCCCCCAATCTGCCATCGCGTATCCACCTCATAATGTTTGCAGCAGGACTTATACATAGATAGAAGTACATCAGTTTTAAACACTTGAGCCACAAAATTAAATATGTGTGAAATACCACATAGCAAAGGTGTAAGCTACGTAGGAAACAAACAATAGTCTACAGTGACCAAACTACTGTGCCTTTCAGTAAGTTTCCTATCAACGTTCAAAAGCATTTTACACATATTTCTTGATTTCAGCCACTCGAACATACGTAACATTATCATCGCAATTTGGAAGCCATAGTCCTTCAGCTGAAGCATCACAACATGTTTGGGAATATTCAGAAAGTCTGGGTCAAATCGATTTCTTGAATACACCAGCCTTGTGGAGTCTCTTTTCACCCTTAATAGCAAGGTAGTGGCTGGCACATCAAAAGTCGTCATTTGCAGTGTACACTCACTGCACTCACACAAATTAATGACGAGCACCATTTTTCCACAAGAGATCATAAAATTGTTGATTCCAATGATTAACTAGCAGTAGAGGCCAGCATATTCGTCTTTTACACTGCCTTTTTTTTTCAAAAGTTGCATGTTGCTGCAAATAATGTACTCGTATATTATCAGCGATTAATAAATAGTTCACCCAGTCGTGAGAGGAAAGGTAAAGAGTGTCAAGGTGCATAACAGGTGAGGTGAAGCAGCCATATAATGCAATTATTATGTCGTTTAACGTTAGCTATAACTTAAACAACACCAGCTCTAAATGCATCAGATATGGAAATGGAAATTCTGTCTGGTGGCTGTATTTGAAAATTCACAATTTAGTGATGCTAAAGTGATATGATAAAGAGATGAATGTGTTCTGACTATGTGATACGCCAATGCAGATTTCCGCTTTGTTACACAGGAACGTGCATTCTCCCTTGGTAGTATTGGGAGACCACAGTGGGGGACTTGGATTAAAATATTTAAGAGGTGAAAGTGCATACATCTGCAGGACCAGATTTTAGAAACCCAATGTACAAAGGTTAGGCTATAAAGTATGCTGTAGGGTGCCGACTAAGATCATACGTGCACTGATTCTCTGAGGCCGTCCAGAGTAAACTGTTTGAGTCGGCCCGTCAAATTCTGCGCCTCCCAGAAGAAACCGTCGGTCAACTCGCTCAACTATACGATTTATGTTGTGTTTCTACGGAGGTGCTCATATATGAGCCTAGTGTGCCAGACACAAACAAGGAATGGTGCTCCTATTTAAGCCTGTTCATTTACCCTGCAATGAAGGATGGTAAATAAAAATGTAAGAGCTACATTTGTGTGATGTTCATAAAGTACGCTGTATGCCAATGTGAGCATGTAGTCGTCGTCCAAACCGAGTGGACGAAACATAACCGTCACAAGAATATTGTAGTAATTAACAAGTCCTTCTATGATGCCCAAAAATTATGTGTAGGACCATCAGACAGGAGACAGACTAATCTTGATGTATCACTAATTACTGTTAACACATTCTGAAGAGATCCACTTCCAGTGTGTACATTTGTTTTCATAAACACTGTTTCAGCCTTAATATCAGCTATTACAATAAGTTTAGCATAATTTTGATTGAGTAACATACCAGATGTTCAGCAAAAGCAGGGATATTCCACCAGTTGAAAAAGTAATGCCAAACAGCCTATTCATATTTGACAACGTCGCAGGGGAAAACCAGAATCAGATTAGAAAATATTTCTGTTTTGGCTCTCATATGGAAGTGGACCTCTTTTATTTGAGACAGATATATTCGTACATTCTGAAGCAACTGGTCAGATTAATGCGAACCTTACTATCGCTTTTAAACAGGACAATTTGGATTCAGTCTTTATTTACCAAATGCATGTAGGAAACAACATGCTATTCAATGAATTTGTTACTGCATGTGGGGATTGCTCGAATAATTTTCAGTATGGAGTTCTCATTATTGATAAAACGAGGGTATTGAATGACGATCGGTAGAGAGGAAACTTGAAGGAAATTCTGCACAAAAGGCAATGCACCAGTATGTAACTGAGTCAGTATACGGATACATTTATATGTGTATGTATGCAAAGTTTTCATTCGGATGAGATGATAATAAACATTTAATTATACACTGAAAGAAAAATCGAGACAATCAAAGGAATTTTAATGGTAGTGGATGGTATGTCCATACTTAATATGTACCCTGTGTACCAGTTCCAGTTTTTTTTTTTTTTTCAACATACCTCCTCACTTATTTTATTTGCTTGGTGTATTCCAAACTCTGTTTTCCTCTATAGTTTTTACCTTCCACAGCTCCCTCCAGTATCATGAAAGTTATTCCCTGGTGTCCCGTCTTTCCTCCTTGTTAGTGTTTTCTATGTATTTCTGTCCCCGCTGATTCTCCAGAGAACCTCCTGACTCGTTAACTTGCCAGTCTACCTAATTTTCAACATACTTTTGCAACAACACAAATGCTTCGATTCACTTCTTTTCTGGTTTTCCCACAATTCATGTTTCACTACCATATATTTCTGTGCTCCAATCGTACATTCTCAGAAATTTCTTCCTCAAATTTGATCTATGTTTGATAGTAGTAGACTTCTCCAGGCCAGAAACGCCCTATATTGCCATTTCTATTCTGCTGTTGATGTCCTCCTAGCCCTAACAGTCGTGGATTATTTCGCTGCCTAGGTAGCAGAATTCCTTTACTTCATCTACTTCGCGATCACCAGTCCTGATGTTAAGTTCCTCGCTGTTCTGCGCTGTTCTGTTATTTCTCACTACTTTCATCTTTTTCGATTTACTCTCAGTCCATATTATAGACTGCTCATTCCACTCAGTAGACTCTGTATTTCTTTTCCACTTCCACTGAAGATAGCAATGTCATGAGCGAGTCTTATCATTTATATCCTACCTTCGTGCCTTACACACTTTTTTATCCGAGAGCTTCATTCTTCATGTCCCACTCTTATTATTCCGCCGGCCCGTGTGGCCGTGCGGTTCTAGGCGCTTCAGTCTGGAACCCCGTGACCGCGACGGTCGCAGGTTCGAATCCTGCCTCGGGCATGGATGTGTGTCATGTCCTTAGGTTACTTAGGTTTAAGTAGTTCTAAGTTCAAGGGGACTGATGACCACAAATGTTAAGTCCCATAGTGCTCAGAGCCATTCGAACCATTTTTTTCTTATTATTCCCTCTTGGTTCTTCTACATACTGTACATTACCTGCCTTTCTCTATAGCTTACTCCTATGTTTCTGATAATTTCGAACGTATTCCTCCATCTTACATTGTCGAACCCTTTTTTCCAGATCTACAAATCCTACGACTGTGTCTTCATTTTTCTTGTCTTGCTACCACTAGTAACTGCAACGTCAAAATTGCCTCTCTAATGCCTTTACCTTTACTAAGCCCAAACTGTTCGACATTTAACACATCCTCAATTTTTTTTTCCATTCCCGTATATACGATTCTGGTCAGCAACATGGATTCATGAACTGTTAAGCTGATTGTGCGATAATTCTCGCACTTGTCGTTTCGCAGTCTTGGTATCGTGCGAATGATGTTTCCCCAAAAGTCATATGTTACACCGCCAGATTCATACTTTCTACAAGCAGCGGAAACAGACGTTTTGTTGCCATTTCACCCTACGAATTTAGAAATACTGATTGAATGTTGTCCGTCTCTTCCGTCTCAATCAGTCGTAAGTCTTCCAAAGTTCTTTAAAATTCTAATTCTAATTCTGTATCCTCTATATCTTCTATATCGACTTCTGTTTCTTCTCCTGTCGCGTCATCAGCAAGTTACCCTCCCCCCCCCCCCCCCAAAGGGACTTCAGTATATTCCTTCCATTGGTCTGTCGTTTCCTTTGCACTTAACAGTGGAGTTCCGATTGCACTCCCAATGTTATCACCCTTGCTTTTAATTTCACGGAATTTTGTTTTTACTTTTCTGTATTTTGAGTCATTCCTTCCGACAATCACTTCATTTTTGATTTTTTTTCACATTTTTCCTGTAACCATTTCACCTTAGCTTCCCTGCATTTTCTGTTTATTTCATTTGTAAGTGATTTGTTTTCCTGTATTCCTGATTTTTCCTGAATATTTTTGTACTTTCCTCTTTCATCGATCAACTGAAGTATTTCTCGTGTTACCCATTATTTCTTCGCAGTTTCCTTCTTTGTGCCTTTGTTTTTCTCTCCAACTTCTGTGATTTATTTTTTTAGAGATGACCTTTCCTCTTCGACAGAACTGCCTACTGAGCTATTCCTTATCAAAGTACCTATATCCACAGAAAACTTCAAGCGTATCTCCTTATTACTTCCGTATCCCAATTCTTTTCGCACTGATTTTTCCTGATTAAACTCTTAAACTTCAGCCTGGTCTTCATCACTACTAAGTTGCGATCTGGATCTATATCTGCTCCTCTTACAATCCAAGATCTGATTTCAGAATCTCTGCCTAAACATCTTACTGAAATCTTTGTGTATCTCTCGACCTTTTCCAAGTATACCTCCTCTTGTGATTCTTAAGTAGAGTATTCGCCATTTCTAGCTGAAATTTAATGCAAAACTCAGTCTTTCCCCTCTTTCACTATTAGGACCAAGCCCATATCCATCTGTAATTTCTTCGTCTACTAACTCCCCCTAAAACCAATTCTGATTCCCCCATCACTATTACATGTTCATCTCCCTGTACGTACTGAGTTAACCATTCAATATTCTCATACACTTTATCCATCTCTTCATCTTCGTCTTGCGACGGCGCCATAAGTACCTGAGCTGTTGTTGTCTGTGTTAGTTTGCATTGTATTCTGGTGATAACAACTCTATCGTTGAACTGTTCACAGTAATTCACTCTCTGCCCTACCTTCCTTTTTTTTTTCGGTCATCAGTCTACTGACTGGTTTGATGCGGCCCGCCACAAATTCCTTTCCTGTGCTAACCTCTTCATCTCAGAGTAGCACTTGCAACCTACGTCCTCAATTATTTACTTGACGTATTCCAATCTCTGTCTTCCTCTACAGTTTTTGCCCTCTACAGCTCCCTCTGGTACCATGGAAGTCATTCCCTCGTGTCTTAGCAGATGTCCTATCATCCTGTCCCTTCTCCTTATCAGTATTTTCCACATATTCCTTTCCTCTCCGATTTTGCGTAGAACCTCCTCATTCCTTACCTTATCAGTCCACCTAATTTTCAACATTCGTCTATAGCACCACATCTCAAATGCTTCGATTCTCTTCTCTTCCGGTTTTCCCACAGTCCATGTTTCACTACCATACATTGCTGTACTCCAGACGTACATCCTCAGAAATTTCTTCCTCAAATTATGGCCGGTATTTGATATTAGTAGACTTCTCTTGGCCAGAAATGCCTTTTTTGCCATAGCGAGTCTGCTTTTGATGTCCTCCTTGCTCCGTCCGTCATTGGTTATTTTACTGCCTAGGTAGCACAATTCCTTAAGTTCATTGACTTCGTGACCATCAATCCTGATGTTAAGTTTCTCGCCGTTCGCATTTCTACCACTTCTCATTACCTTCGTCTTTCTCCGATTTACTCTCAAACCATACTGCGTACTCATTAGACCGTTCATTCCGTTCAGCAGATCATTTAATTCTTCTTCATTTTCACTCAGGATAGCAATGTCATCAGCGAATCGTACCATTGATATCCTTTCACTTTGTGTTTTAATTCCACTCCTGAACCTTTTTTTTTATTTCCATCATTGCTTCCTCGATGTACAGATTGAAGAGTAGGGGCGAAAGGCTACAGCCTTGTCTTACACCCTTCTTAATACGAGCACTTCGTTCTTGATCGTCCACTCTTATTATTCCCTCTTGGTTATTGTACATATTGTATATGACCCGTCTCTCCCTATAGCTTAACCCAGACTTTTTTCAGAATCTCGAACAGCTTGCACCATTTTATATTGTCGAACGCTTTTTCCAGGTCGACAAATCCTACGAAAGTGTCTTGATTTTTCTTTAGCCTTCCTTCCATTATTAGCCGTAACGTCAGAATTGCCTCTCTCGTCCCTTTACTTTTCCTAAAGCCAAACTGATCGTCACCTAGCGCATTCTCAATTTTCTTTTCCATTCTTCTGTATATTATTCTTGTAAGCAGCTTCGATGCATGAGCTGTTAAGCTGATTGTGGGATAATTCTCGCACTTGTCAGCTCTTGCCGTCTTCGGAATTGTGTGGATGATGCTTTTCCGAAAGTCAGATGGTATATCGCCAGACTCATATATTCTACACACCAACGTGAATAGTCATTTTGTTGCCACTTCCCCCAATGATTTTAGAAATTCTGATGGAATGTTATCTATCCCTTCTGCCTTATTTGACCGTAAGTCCTCCAAAGCTTCTTTAAATTCCGATTCTAATACTGGATCCCCTATCTCTTCTAAATCGACTCCTGTTTCTTCTTCTATCACATCAGACAAATCTTCACCCTCATAGAGGCTTTCAGTGTATACTTTCCACCTATCTGCTCTCTCCTCTGCATTTAACAGTGGAATTCCCGTTGCACTCTTAATATTACCACCGTTGCTTTTAATGTCACCAAAGGTTGTTTTGACTTTCCTGTATGCTGAGTCTGTCCTTCCGACAATCGTATCTTTTTCCTGCAGCCATTTCGTTTTAGCTTCCCTGCACTTCCTATTTATTTCATTCCTCAGCGACTTGTATTTCTGTATTCTCTGATTTTCCCGGAACAACATTTACTTCGTTGAGTTGACAACATCTACATAAATCAATTAGGAAGAGACCTAAGGCGAACAAACACTAGTTACGACTTTAAATCACAACTTTCAGCAAAATATCCACAGCTAGAGACAGAAGAATAGTACAGCTCCGTAGCAATTAGTGGAAAGAACATTAAAATTGCGAACAAAAAATTCGTAGCTTGAAAATATGCTTATGTTTCGTAATCGATGTTACAGTACGTCGTCGAGCACGAGATCAGATAAGGCAAAACGCAGATGCTAATCAAAAGCTCGAATAAATATAATGACTTATTTACGTAAAAAGTTTGCGATTTGTTTTATAGTCTATAAATGTCGTATATCAAAACAAAACTGTCTTGTTCTAGATTCCATAGGTAACGCTTTGAAATAAAAAGCGAAACGCGTCTCGAACAAATAAAATACATCGCAGCTACAAAAATGCATTTTTATTGACAAAACGATTATAACCTACATTTCACTACTGCTGAGCAACTGATGTTTCAGTTTGTTTAGCCTCTATCACAAAGAGAGTGCTGCTTGCGATAATGTTCACATGTAAGGAATACGTTACTGAAACGGTATACTGCAACTGAGTCCCACTAACGCGTTGGGGAGCCTCTAAAGTAGATCACCGAGGCTGCTGTAACGAAGGCGCATTCTTAAGTCAAATAAGTACTCACTGTGAGTCACTTCGTTTGCGAGAAGATCTGTA